>NC_057745.1:190476-225110 GCF_004010195.1 Chiloscyllium plagiosum | reverse complement strand
TAATCCAGATATTACTACCCTTGAGGACCTCCTTTTTACATTTCTGCCTAACTCTCTCTAATCTCCCTTCAGAATTTCAAACTCTTCCCTTCCTATGTCGTTGGTTCCAACATGGACAATGACCTCCTGCTGGCCCCTCTCCCCCGTGAGAACATTCTGCACCCTCTCTGAGACATCCTTGATCCTGGCACCAGGGAAACAACACACCATTCTGCTTTTTCTCTGCTGGCCACAGAAACGTCTGTCTGTACCTCAGACTACAGAATCCCCTAACACAATTGATCTCTTGGAAGCCGACATACCCCTCGTTGCATTAGAGCCAGTCTCAATACCAGAAACTTGGTTGTTTGTGCTACGTTCCCCTGAGAATCCATCACCCCCTACATTTTCCAAAACAACATACCTGTTTGAAATGGGTATATCCACAAAAGGCTCTTGCCCTCGGTGCCGACCTCTCACCTTTCCTAGAGTTAACCCATCTATGTGACTGTATCTGAGACTTTTCCCCTTCCGATAACTGCCATTATCACATACTGTTGCAAATTCATCACTTCTATCTGTCTCTCCAACTGATCTGACAAGATTCGCATCCAACAGCATTTATGACAGATATAATCCGCAGTAACCCTTCAACTCTCTAAACTCCCACATCTGACAAGTATATATCGCTGCAAAGGCCATTTTTGCTCCTTCACAATCTACAGACCGAGAAAATAACACCGTCTTATTCCTCTACAAACACTGCCCCAGGTTAAATTAATAGCTATGGCTTATATTTTAAGTTTAATCAAGAGATTTATCTCCAAAAACAATCAAGAAAGAATCCACTATACTCACTACTGCAGCCTCTCTTGGACAGACTTAAAACAACAATTAACTTCTGATTCTGTGCTGTGAATGTCACCCAACAGTTCCTCCAAGATTAGTTGTGAATTTCACATTTGTTAGTTTTCCCCAATGCACTCCGATGTCCAGCGATACACAAATTCAAACAGCAAAGGCGGTAACTGCAGGTTCTCGCTCTCCCCTGCACTGTCCTTAACATGTGCTTCCTTTGTCTGCTCTTCTCCCTTTTAAACNNAAACTGCTGTTGTTTTGACTTTTTTTTCCCCCCCAAAGTTCCAAAACAATGCAACATCATATAAAACAGTAATTGCTGCTCCTGGAATTCAAGGAAATCACTCGCTCTCCCCTGCACTGTCCTCACCATGTGCTTCCTTTGTCTGCTCTTCTCCCTTTTAAACTGTTGTTTTGACTTTTTTTTCCCCCCAAAGTTCCAAAACAATGCAACAGCATATAAAACAGTAATTGCTGCTCCTGGAACTAGAGGAAATCACCTCCAGCACCTAAAATACCTCAAAGGAGCAGCTCTTATAGCCAGAAATTTTTCCTGTCCTCCATCTTGGATTATTCAATCACAACCTTTTGATGTTGGCCTTGGGAGAAAATAAACCAACCTCCAAGATAAAGCACTTCCCAAATTTGCTCATGAGTGTTGCTGTAGGTCAGATTTTGAGATTCTGCAGCTTTTTTTTGGATCATCACCAATGGAAACAGTTCCTCTGTATCCTGAAGGGCTTATGCCCGAAACGTCGATTCTCCTGTTCCCTGGATACTACCTGACCTGCTGCGCTTTTCCAGCAACACATTTTCAGCTCTGATCTCCAGCATCTGCAGACCTCACTTTCTCCTCTGAATCTACCCTACTGAATCTTATATAATTTTAATGATCTTGATCTAAACTTTAGGAAATATAAGCCATGTTTATGGAACTTAGCCATTGTATTTTAGTACTGTATTCACTCCAAGTCTAACATTTATACCCCATATCAGATACAGAACACTTTCTTCCTCAGTCAAAAACCTGGAACTCCTTCCCCACAAGTATTGTGGATGTATCTAGACCAAATGGATGCACAAGCTCAAGAAAGCAGCTTGCCACCACCTGCTCAAGGGTAGTAAATGCTGGCCTAGCTAGTGACGCTCACATGCCACGTATGAATAAAAAGTCAAGTCAAAACTGCAGTTACATGTGGTTCTAGAGTCAAAATGGCACTGATTTCCCAAAACATTCATTAAAGTAACCCTAATTCAATGCTCCATTCTGTGCTGGCTTTCTATTGGAGACAATTCTGGGGCAGTACCTTAGTCACTTAGGATCTTGTTTGTTCAGAGGAGGGTCACCAAGCTACACATCAATCAGATAGTGGCAATGCCACTGACAGGCTTTTTCCTGAATGAAGACCCTGCAGGCAGAGGTAAGAGCTGGGAAAAGTTGGCAGATCGATGACCACTACCAAGGCAGCTGTGGGTCCTGCTGGCAGAGTGCCCCCAGAGTTCCAGCATCATAGACTGAGGGCAGTGATGGGGGCAGGGTTCATAGGAGGGAGGGGGCAGGGAACATAGAAACAGGGGAAGAAGGTTGGCTCCCAGTTGGCACACAATGTCCAGTTGGTAAATCACTGACTACCTTAGGTCAGGGGACATCCACCCCACCACAAGGTGACAAGTTACCCAGAGGGCAGCAACTGTTGGGTAAACTGCACGGTGTCAGACCCTCCTGCAGCTGGTTTAACCCCAGCCGGGCAGGCTCAGGCCTGCCAGTGTTTCTTACATCAAACACTTTAGGGTCTCAAGTGGTGGCAGGCAACAGTCAGCCTGTCCTGTTGGAAGTTTGTAAGGCAGCAGGAAATGGGTGTATCACCAATACTGCATTGACTTAAGTGCCCTTCCCACCACCTCCAGAAACAGAAGAATCCCACACTTGCACTCTATCTCCAATGAATAACATTATCACCATGGGAACCAATGTGCTCATATGGTCTTTGTTCAAAAAACTATTTGATTTATGTGTAATCAGAGAAGCAACTCCTTCTCATTCTGGGTGATGTTAACTTTTCCAAAGCAATATTCCATGTGGCACTTTATAGTGTGATTTTAGCATTGAGAACAGAATTATCATTGGGTCTATACTGCTGTAGTACAGTAAACTTACAACTACTTAGAAATTAGTGCAGGCTGCTTCAAACTACATTTTACTTAAGATCTTTAGAGTAGGAAAACAATAGTGACTCAACTTTTGGGCTGGATTGGAACCCTGTGCTCCTAAATCTTGTGTAAATATCTAGTTACTGTGCTGTGAACTGATCTGGTCCCATTATAAAAGGGTTATTGGTCAAGATATAAAAACAAAATGACTAGAATTAATCAAAACTGAGAGGTTGTACCCATCAGAAGAGAGTTAGCAGACAAGGGCTCTTGTTTTATAGAAACGAGATAGACAAGAGATCTGGTAGAGGCTTTTAAGATAATGAAAGGTTTGGTAGGGTGGATATAGTCATTAGGCCTGGGATGTGCTTAAACACCAGTATGGACCTGCTGTGCTGTGAATACTACAACTGGAGCCTTACTGTCACTGTTTACATTGATCTCCACTGCATTCCCTGCTCTGAACGTTTGCTCCAACAGAATACAGCTGATTGATTAATGTGTTGCAACAAGGAATCTCAGGGTGCATTTATAAATTCACAGCTGGATGAATTCCTGAACCCAGATTGAATCAACAGGTGAAGACATGAAGCAGCATCTGAAAGAGTTTCAACCAAGGTTTCAAGACTAACAAATATAATCAAATAACTTTCAGTAGCTGGTGAATGAGCATAAATTGAGGATTGCTACTGAAGGGGAGGTCGAATAGCTTTTCCAGCTAAAGATTGGAATGCACTGTCGTAAAGAACTATTGAAGCCAAGCTAATAAAGACATTTAATGGGAAATTTAGATGAAGAAAAATGTTAAATAAATATTATGAAAAAAAATCACAGGGATTGAGAATAGCTGTAGTTCTGGCTTCAAATTCCACCCCAGGGTTGGAGTACAAAGCTGAAGGTCAGCACTCCAATGCAGTAATATCAGCGTGCTGCACTATCAGAGGTGCGGTCTTTTGGATGAGACAAAATTGAAACTCCACCCACCTGCTCAGGGGGAATATAGTGTATCCAATGGTGTTATTTTAAAGCAGAGCGACAGGGCATTATCCCTGGTACCTGAGCCAATATTTATTGGACAATCAATAATACACACAAAATACAAATTTGTTCATGAACACATCACTGTCTGAGACAATTTCCTCTATGCATACTGGCAGCCTTTCCCCAATTTCCAACAATGACTACACTTCAAAAAGTATTTCAATGGCTGCAAAACTCAGATACATGGCAATGGTGAAAAACACTTTATAAATGCAATGCTTTCTTTAGATAGTTCTGACCTGAAACTAGCTGGAACTCAATGGGCTAAAGCTTTTTAATATTCTGATTTACCTCCAGGCACGTAGGTGAAACAACTGGCACATCACTCAGTTTGTTCTCATGCACTCCACCAAAGTTAACATCTGTTAAACTTTGGAAGCAAGCCAATGGTATCTATGACCAACTTTTCATTTATGTTTGTATTAAAGGTGAAAACAACAAATAGCCCCTATTTAACAAACAAGTACAATATCAGTTAAAATTTGACACCAAGCCACAAGATGGGGCAGGTGACCAAAACCTTGATCAAAAAGGTCCATTTAATTGAGTATCTTAAAGGATGAGGAAAGGTTTAGGGAAAGAATTCCAGAGCTTAGAGCCAAATCAGCTGAAGGCACAGCTTTTAATGGTGGAGGAATTAATATCAGACCCCAGGGGTCTCGGATGGCGGTGAGGATGGACAAGTTTACAGAGTCAGAGCAGCCAGAGAGGGATTTGAAAAAGCTGACATTTTAAAATGAACCTGTTTAAGTGATGAGGCCCCACAGTAAGATGCAAAATGGCAGGGCAAATATAAACAGACTACAAATAATAATGATCATTAAGCTCATCGACACACAAGGCCAAGTGCTGATGGACACAGGCTTGCTACTGAGTTGTAAAGGTCACCATTCTGGTATGGAGAGTGTTGAGAAAAAGGGGACTCATTTTAAAATGACCTTTATTTTGTTAGCAGCACCATCAGCGCAGAGAATGTGTAATTTATTCAAAAGCAATCAGAGAGAGGAAAAATACACAAAGAAACAAAGCCAATCGCTGGCTTTAATCAGAGGCTCTAATCTTACCATCAATAAAGGAGGAAAAGGATTTGCATCGCATGGAACATTTAAACAAAATTGTCACAATGTATGAGAACATAAGAATTGCTGTTGTCTAGATAAATGTGACAACTATTTACATCACATGAACAGTGAGTGAGAGAAAAAATGACCAGCCAATTGGCTTTGGCAATATTTGGCTTTGGCAATATTTGGCTCACTGATGGTGGGTGGTTAAATATCAGGAGTCCGCTCTGCCTGGATTCAAGTGCTTCAACAAGGAGTGTTACTAGAACCAAATAGTCACAATATCACTATAACAGCATTCCAGGCTGTTCTGAAGACACGGGTTAAAAACCCCAAGGCAAATGGCGAAATTTGAATTCAATAAGTAAGTGGAAGAGAGAGAGCTGGTCTAACTATCCATATCAATTGTACTGGTTCATTCTGGTGGTGCAGTGAAGCTATTCCTACCTCTGAGCCAGGATTCCCTGATTAAAGTCCCACCTTCTCCAAAACAGTGTCATCGCCTGTCTGAACATCTCATCATAGCTAGTTCTATCGATTCCCAGAAGTTTTACACTAATTTTGTAGCTGTCTGTATTAAAGTGACACAAACAAGAGAAGATTTTCATGAAGCCTTTTATGTATGTCCAACACTCAAATTTGGGTGGCTGTGGTTAGCAGTGCTGCATCACAGTGCCAGGGAACCGGGTTCAAATCCTACCTTGGAGGTCTGACTGTGTGGAAGTGCACATTCTCCCAGTGTGTGTGTGTGTGTGTGTGGATTTCCACAAGGTAATCCAGTTTCTTCCCACAGTCCAAAGATGTGTAGATTAGGTGGACTGGCCATGCTAAAAATGTAGAATTACAAGGATTGGGTGGGGGGAGGCTGAGTGTAGATGGGATGCTCTTCAGAGGGTCAGTGCAGACACAAATGGGTTGAATGGCCTATTTCCACAATGTAGGGATTTTATGATTCTAAATTAGATCACAATTGATTCATATTTAATTCCATCCACAATCATCCACCCTTGATTGAAACGCTTAACATCCTTATCAAACAACAAGCAAACTCTCAAGCTATGGAACTTTCAAAGTAAAAACAGATTTAAAATGATCACAATCTTTAACATCCACTTAAGGATCTCATGTAAAGGAGGTGCCCAAGGAAATGCAGCACTTTGACAGTAAAGAACCACAATGTCAACTTAAAATACTAATGAGACTAAGACCCATACCTTCAGACCAAGTGGTGAGAATGCTACAAAGAGCTGAAAAGAATGATATTCATTTCTATAGCACCTTTCCCAATCTAAAGACATCCTGAAGTGTAATACAGCCAGTGAAGCTAATGCTGCAATTCCCTCAAATCACTGAGCGATAGTGAAAAGTGAGATACATTGGAGGTCTGGGGGGACCAGGCAACTACATCATTGTTTTCTGTACCTGTTCAAGAGATTTTAATCATGGAGGGTAATGGAATGAAGTTTATATTTAGAGGACTAGAGTAATAGAAGATTGAAGTTTTGCTTTAGCTGTACAAGGCTCTAGTTAGACCACACCACAAGTTACTGCCAGCAGGTTTGGTTACTACATTTTGGAAAGGATATACCAGCCTTGTGATTTGCAAGTCTACCAGAACGATAGCTGAACTCCAAACAAAATCAAACATGTGAAAAGAGCACACAAACTAGAGTTGGATTAAGATGAAATTTACATCATTAAAAAGGATAATGCGATCAGGTTTTCATGATTTTTAGGGACACAGATAAAGACAGTAGAGCAAAACTAATTTTAATATGGCTATACACCTTCCTACATGCCAATGTTTTTAAAAAGACAGGTAATGTTAGTTGAGGAATAAATATTTTTCAGAACATTGAGGAGAATCCCTTTGCTCTCTTTGAACCAGGGCCACAGATTCATTTACATCCAGCTGAGTGGCAGGCAGGGCATCTGTTTAAACATCTCAAAGGATGAAATTTCAACAGCATAACCCTCCCTCAGTGCCAACCTTCCAACAGCACGACCCTCCCATAGCACCAACCCTCCCTGAGCACTGACCCTCTGACTGTGCCACCCTCCCTGAGCACTGCACTGGAAAGGTCAGCCTCAATTTTTGAGCTCAAATTATTGGAGTGAGATTTGAATCCACAATCTCCTGACTCAGGTGAGAATATTACCCACTGAGCTCCAGCTGACAACTAAACTTATTCTGTACTAAAATTACATTAATTTCCTTCATTTCTTCCAAAGGTAAAAGTTTAAAACTACATTTGAGAATATTAACCTGCTTCTGTACCCTACAAATAACATACTCATTATCTCAGCAAATCCTGAACTAAGAGAAAGTGAGGTCTGCAGATGCCGGAGATTACAGTCGAGAGTGTGTTACTGGAAAAGCACAGCAGGTCAGGCAGCATCTGAGAAGCAGGAAAATCAACATTTCAGGCAGGAGCCCTTCATCAGGAATGAGGTTGGGAGCCTTGAGAGTGGGAGGGGTTGGGGGAGGAGGTAGCTGAGAGTGCAATAAATGGATGGAGGTGGAGGTAACGGTGATAGGTCAGAGGGGAGGGTGGTGCAGATACGTGGAAAGGAAGATTGACAGGTGCGACAGGTCATGGGGGCAGTTCTGAGCTGGAAGCTTGGAACTGGGGTAAGGGGGGGAAAGAAGGAAATGAGGAAACTGGTGATGTCCACATCGATGCCCTGGGGTTGAAGGGTCCCGAGGCGGAAGATAAGGTGTTCTTCCTCCAGGTGTCAGGTGGTGAGGGAGTGGTGATAGAGGAGGCACAGGACTTGCATGTCCTCGGCAGAGTGGGGGGGGGGGGGGAAGAAAAGAGTTGAAATGTTCAGCCACAGGGTGGTGGGGTTGATTAGGGAGACTGGATGCCTTCTCGCAGAGCGCTTTAGAGAACATCGCCGGGATACCCACACCAGCGTAGAGGAGACTGCATTGGGAGCAACGGATTCAATAAATAACATGTGAAAGTACATGAGAAACGTTGATGGATGTGGAAGGCTCCTTTGGGGCCTTAAATGGAGGTGGCCGGGGAAGGTGGTGGTGTGGGTGCAGGTTTTACAATTCCTGCGGTGGCAGGGGAAGGTGGCTTGTTAGGGGGCATGGACCTGACCAGGTAGTCGCTGAGGGAACGGTCTTTGTGGAAAGCAGATAGGGGTGGGGAGGGAAATATATCCATGGTGGAATCTGGTGGTTTGTTGGTAGTGGAAATGTCGGAGGTTGATGCGGTTTATGCGAAGGTTGTTGGGGTGGAGGGGGGGGTTCTGTCCTTGTTGCGGTTGGAGGACAGTGGTGTGGGATGTGGATGAGATGCATTGGAGGGCATCGTCAACCATGTGGGAGGGGAAATTATGGTCTTTAAAAAAGGATGCTGCCATCTGGTGTGTTCTATGGTGGAACTGGTCCTCCTGGGAGTAGATACAGCAGAGGAATTGGGAATATGGGATGGCATGTTTGCAGGTGGAGTAATCCAGGTAGCTGTGGGAGTCGGTGGCCTCCTTCTTTAAAGGCCGAAATTTCCCCTCCCACATGGTTGAAGATGCTCTCCAACGCATCTCATCCACGTCCCACTTCATCACCCTTAAACCCAACCGCAACCCCTCCAACTGCAACAAGTATAGAACCCCCACCCCTCACCTTCCACCCCACCAAACTCCGCATAAGTTGCATCACCCACTGACATTTCCATCACCTATAAAGAGACCCCACCCGCAGGGATATATTTCCCTCCCCACCCGTATTCGCTTTCCGCAAAGACCGTTCCCTCTGCGACTACCTCGTCAGGTCCATGCCCCCTAACAAGCCACCCTCCCCTCCTGGCACCTTCCCCTGCCACCACAGGAATTGTAAAACCTGCACCTACACCTCCCCCCTCACCTCCATCAAAGGCCCCAAAGAAGCCTTCCACCTCCAAAGTTTCTCATGCACTTTCACGTGTTATTTATTGTAACTGTTGCTCCCGATGCAGTCTCCTCTACATTGGGGAGACTGGATGCCTTCTCGCAGAGCGCTTTAGAGAATATCTCCGGGACACCCACACCAATCAACCCTACCATCCAGTGGCTGAATATTTCAACTCCCCCTCCCACTCTGCCGAGGACATGCGGGTCCTGGGCCTCCTCCATCGCCACTCCCTCACCACCTGGAGGAAGATCACCTTATCTTCTGCCTTGGGACCCTTCAACCCCAGGGCATTAAATTGGACTTCACCAGTTTCCTCATTTCCCCTCCTCCCACCCTACCCCAGTTTCAAACTTCCAGCTCAGCACCATCCTCATGACTTGTCCCACTTGTTAATCTTCCTTCCCACCTATCCGCTGCACCTTCCTCTCCGACCTATCACCTTTAACCCCACCTCTGTCCACCTATTGCACTCTCCGCTACCTTCTCCCCAGCCCCACCCATTTATCTCTCCACCCAGAGGCTCCCAGCCTCATTCCTGATGAAGGGCTCTGGCCCAAAGCGTCGATTCACTAAATCCTGAACCAAACCTTGCCAATTGTGTGCAAGAAAATTAATATTTAAATTCCTGTTAATATTCAATCTTTTTTATTTAAAAAAATTCCCTTTGCACACATTTACTTTCCACAGTCATTTAAAGTCTTTTATGCTTCAGAGGCAAGATCATCCAGTTTGTATATTTCTCCTTTTCTGCTGAAAATGTTGACTTACTTGTCAATTTCAACAGATACCCCTTCTCCTTTAATGCAGTTGCATTTTTGCCACTTCACTCGTAAGGCAGACCCCTATTTGAGAGAATTTTAATATTTTTGATGCCGACAGTTCTCAACTGATGCAAACTGAACATGGGGTAGCAATACCAGAATCTGATAAGCAAAAACAGTAGGATTTTAAAGCTTCAGAGGAGTAGTTCTGATATTTAAGAGAATGACAAAATTAATTGTTTACTGATCAGTTTCACCTCCAGAGTAAACGCCCAGCCAGTAGCTCCAATAGCCAGTCAGGCAGCATCCAAGGAGCAGTAGAGTCAGCGTTTCAGGTATAAGCCCTTCATCAGGCATTCCTGTGCTTTTCCAGCACCACACTTTTTGACTCTGCTTTTAACTGGTCCCTGTTACTTAGCCAACTCCAGAAAGATTCATGGGTTCTTAAATTAAAGGCTGGAAATTCCCTCATTTAACCATAAGGCAGCAAGATTCTGTTCTTCACCTCAAATGGACACACAGACATCACAGCAGGCAGCACTATTTTAAACAAAGCCATTTATGATCATCCTGTAAAGTTACACCTTTGTGAAGTCAGAAGGTTGAGGAGGGTAATACAATTCATCTGGTGCATGTGGACTTTCAAAAGCTGTATGCTAAAGTGTTAACATTTAACAGGATGCCAGCAAAGCTGAAGCCCATGAGATAAAGGGGATAGTAGCAACATGGATGTGAAGTTGGCTGAGTGACAGGGAACAGTGTGTTGGTTGTTTTCCAAACTGAAGGCAAGTACACAGCAAGTTCCCCAGAGTATATGCCTGCACCACTGTGTTTTCAATTGTTATAAGAATGGTTTAAACTTGGGCATCCAGGATCTAATTTCAATATTTGTAGATGATATCAAACTTGAGGATATGTGAAGTGAGAAGAGTACTGAAATGTCAAAGGGCATGACGGAATGATGGAAACATGACAGATTAAATACAATGCAGAGAATTGCTAACTAGTACAACAGTGAAGTAAGAGGAATGAGGAGAAGCAATACAAAATGGAGGTTACAATTTTAAAGGGGCTACAGGAACAGAGACCTGGAGCGATATTCTCTGATTATTTTTCGGTGTGCAGTCTTCCGAGATCTGTGCACAGCAACGACTTCTGAAACTGAAGGTCGATGCATCAGCATACTGATCTGAGCACAGAACCTTGGAGCAGTTACACATTCACACAGTTTACAGGGAAAAGTGACCCAGAAACACATGCACACAAATTGTTAACAGTGGCAGACCTGGTCAAAGAAGAAGTAGATATAAAGCCCAGGTTCCTAGATGCTGTTCTAAGTAGAGGCAGAGTACAAAAACATGGAAAATATGATAAACCTGTATTAAACAATGGTTTAGCCTCAATTGGAAAAATGTGTCCACTTCTGGGTGACAAGAATGCATTCAGGGAAGAGGAACATTACTTTTATGCAGGTAGTCTCAATTTCTCCAATTGGTTTTCATTTGGCAACAGAATGTGGTGAGGAGACTTGCTGAAGGAGTTCAAATATCATGAAGGGTCTGGACAGAGTCAACAGGGAGGATCCGTGTAGACTGGAGAGAGCCAAGAATCAAAAAAGGGAATAAAAGCAAAAATACGGTGACTGCTGGAAATCTGAAATAGAAACAGAAACTCTGGAGGGGCTTAACAGGTCTGGTGGTATTTGTGGAGAGAGAAACAGAGTTCATGTTTGAGTCCTTAATTGTTTCTCTCTCCACAGATCCCACCAGGACCCAAGTCTCTTCGGCATCAAAGGGTATCAACTTAAGTTCAATCATATAGGACACTGGTCAGGCCACGGCTGGAATATTGTGTGCAATTCTGGTCACCCTCCTATCGGAAGGATGTTGTGAAACTTGAAAGGGTTCAGAAAAGATTTACAATGATAATGCCAGGGTTTGAGCTACAGGGAAAGGCTGAATAGGCTGGGGCTGTTTTCCCTGGAGCGTCAGAGGCTGAGGGGTGACCTTACAGAGGCTTATAAAATCATGAGGGACACAGATAGGATAAATAGACAAGGGGGGGGGGGTCCAGAAATAGAGGACATAGGTTTAGGGTGGTGCATGTATGGAATGAGCTGCCAGTGGTGGAGCTGGTACAATTACACCATTTAAAAAGGTATCTGGGATGGGTATATGAATAGGAATGGTTTGGAGGGATATGTGCCGGGTGCTGGCAAATGGGACTAGATTAGGTTAGGTTAGAATAGGTGGTCGGCGTGGAAGAGTTAGACCGAAAGGTCTGTTTCTGTTCTGTACATCTCCAGGACTCTATGTTACATGATCAGTATCAAATGGAAGAGAGTTTCATCATTCTATGGGGTAGAGCCCCTTGGGTTGAACCATGACTGATTTAAAATAGGCCAACCCAGGATTTTACAATCTCCCGTACTGCTTTTTCAGATTGTTTGTTATAATTTTTGAAAATGCTGCTGCTATCTCAAACAACAGCTATAAAGAATAAATAAGCAGCCCCCTGCCCCGAGCATTCACAGTCTATTTGGAAAGTTGTGCCTCATTAGCAACAGGACTATCAGTTGCAATTGGAAGCTGAGCACCTGAGATCATTCAAGGCAGAAGACTTGCATTTATATAAGAATTTTCAACCTCAGGATCTCCCAAACTGGGTTAAAGCCAATAAAGTAATTCTTGGAGTGTTGTATTGTAGGAAGCACAGCAGTAAATTCGGAGACAAGAGATTTCACAGACAGACCTGTGATGGATAAATACTAGTCTCAGGTAACGATCAGATTCTCTGAAGACATGCCATTCAACCTTATACATCCATCTGAGGGTGTTCACACTGACTTGGTTTAACATCTAGTTCGAACTTTGACACCCTTGACCATGCAGCACCTCCTCAATGTTACATTGAGGGTTATTTGCTAAAGTGTTTGAAAGCAAACTTCAACCCATTTTCTCCTGACTCAATAATCCACAATAGACCTTAACAGGGGAGCTCAATCTCTGTGGAGACAGAGGGGGGGCTGGAGCATCAACTGCTCACACTGGAGTTTGAGCCTTGAGGGGCCTTCCAGTCTGACAAAGTGAAAAAGTAACCACAAGTGGAAGCCTAAATGGCCAGGCTGTCAGGTGTTAATGCTCAGAGTGGACACCCCATTACCAAATTATTATAACCAGTGTTCACCTACTGCTTGGAGCAAAAAGATTATCCTTATTTGTGAGATAACCTGAAATTTAGGCTGACACTCCTGAACAGTACGGAAGGGGTGGTTCAGTGGTTAGCACTGCTGTTTCACCACGCCAAGGAACCGGGTTTGATTCCTGCCTTGAATGACTGTGTGGAGTTTGCACATTCTCCCCGTATCTGCGTGGGTTTCCCCTGGGTGCTCTGGTTTCTTCCCACAGTCCAAAGATGTGCAGGCCAGGTGAACTGGTCATGCTAAATTGCCCATAATGTTAGGTGCATTAGTCAGGTGGTAAGTGTAGGGTAATGGGTCTGGGTGGGTTATTCTTCAGAGGGTCGGTGTGGACTTGTTGGGCTGAATGGCCTGTTCCACACTGTATAGAATCTAATCTAATCATCTACACTGTCAGAGGGACCATCTTTCCGACTAAACATTAAACCACGGCCCATCTGCTTCAAAGGTCACCTCATTTACTTAATGTCACAAGTGAGTGCAGGAAGAACTCGAAGAAAAAAATATTACATTTGATCGAATCTCATACTAATGATGTCATTCATGACTGTTCCAAATGCTGGGATCATCACTCTAGACATTTTTTTAAGAAACCAAAATAAAAAGGAATTTTCCCCCCAATATAATCAGCTCATCTAAGTGCAGTGGGATGCAGAACAACAGAATCCAGACGAGAGAAAGAGAGAGAGGGAAATAAGGAAATGTTGAGAAAACGGAGACACAAGGAGAAAGTATATCTGAAATACATCAGAATTCTCTGCTGCCCTGGTTAAAAGGTATGCTTTCATTATTTATATTAGCATACAACTGAAAACTAAAAATTCCAAAGATTTCTCCAATTCCCCCAACACTACTGATTATGACACTAACATGAAGTTACACATTTGAATTTATATCCCTGGACTTACATAGAAATTCAAACAAATGTTACTCATCTACACGTTCTTCCTGCCAACATTAACCATTTTAAATCCGTGTTCACATTTACAATGCAGTCTTGTCACAATTTAATAACATCGCCCATGAAATGGTGTGCTGCCACCACAGGCACAAGGTTGTAATTACAGTGTGATGTTTACATAGAATCATTTGCAAAGGAAACCGTCCATGGGAATGTATAAAGTGGAAAAGAATAGATTCTATTATTTATACTAAACTCCCTAAACCTCTCCTACTTTAAGAGGACACTTGGTTCTGAGCCCCTCCATCCACCCCTTTGAAGGGTTTCAACTAAATGGTTAACAGGTTCTTCCAAAAGCCCATAGTCACAGTCACCTCGATGCTCTGCCCACAAGGTTTCAATAACATGTTTATCATCGGGGAGTGGCGGAGGTCTTTTTAAAAAAAAAGGCTGTTTCGACATGTGTAAATGTCGTGGCGGCAACAAAAGAAATACAAGCTCTTTCTAATCAATTTCCTTTCTAATCTCTCTGTAATAACCCAGGCCCACACCCTGCGGGTCTCATGTTAAACCTGCTCTGAAATTGCAGAAAAAAAAACATTGCCCGCCGTCCCAACCAAGAAACACCCTCCCTCGCCCTCATTCACCCGCTCAAGGCAGTGCGATGAACCCGCGTTAATGCTGCTGTTCCCGGGATAATGAGAGACGAAGAGGAATTCTCTTACTCTGCGGAAGTGGTCCCATTCAGAGCCGAGCCATCGGGACTTGGGTGCAGCTGGATCGGTCCCGGCTTCTTCTTGGGCATGTTGTGGCCGGAGGGAGCGGCACACGTGTGTGTATGTGTGTGTATGACCGAGTGAGAGCTGCTCCTTCGCTGAGCCGCCCCTGTCACCACTTTTACAAATTCAGTTCCGCCTTTCTCCCGGCGAGGCTGCTCGCGAGAAACGTCAAATGCTGCGATCTCTCGTTTCCCGAGAGTCTAAAGCAGCCTCTGGACCCCCTCAGTCCCGGCTCCCCTTCTCCAGGAAGATCCCACAGCACCCAGTGTCCTCTCACTGTCACCCCGCTCTCAGGGAAACTCTCAGTCGAGCCGAAGTCACAATGTAACAAGCTGCAGCCGCCTGATACACTTCACTGAAGCTCTGCTCAAATGATACCTCCCAGGGCCTCAGAGGACATTCTTTCCCTGTCCATAAAATCGTCAATCCCAACCCGGATTTGCGGAAATGCGTCACCGATACCTTCACACACACAAAAAAATGGCAATCTATTTAAATCTGAGCCGCGCAGTGCTCAGGCGGTGCTGGACAGAGTGAAATATTTCAGCCAGGACAGTTCTGTATCAGGAGAATCCTCTCCTCACTTTAATAGACCGATCTCAGCGCAGGACTAATAGGGTCAGTTACTATAGGTAACAGTCAAAATTAAGAACTATACCCCCCAATTATAACTAGAGAATATTTCAGGAAAAGCAAATGAATATATAAACTTTGAATATTTAGAAGTGATTATTTTATAACGTGGTTTTTACTTGGTCTCTATAAAAGTGCTTTAAATGTTATTAAATAATCTGTGTGACTAAACTTTGTTTTAAGTTTAGACTGAAAATTACAACCACTTCCCAATGAAAGACAGTGACAGGTTTACATAAGCATTCTCATTATTAAATATGGACAGGGGAATAACAGTTTATAATTACGAGCATCAGGACAGACTGAGTTATATTTATATAGCATCTTTCTCAAATCAGGATATCACTAAGTCTTTCAGTTAGTGAAGTACTGTACTTTTTCCAAGATGTTACATGATATGGGGCAGATAAATGCATTCTTCAGCAGTAAACTCCACTCCCCCTTCACTCCATGTGGATCAAATAGTAACGCTTTATACTTATTGTCAATGTTTTTGGCCACACTATCAAACTTTCCTATTTAAAATTTTTATGTTCACGTTTTACTGACTAGGTCACTGTAATTGCATAGATTCCTGATGAAGGGCTTTTGCCCGAAACGTCGACTCTCCTGCTCCTCGGATGCTGCCTGACCTGCTGTGCTTTTCCAGCACCACTCTAATCTAGACTCTGATTTCCAGCATCTGCAGTCCTCACTTTCGCCACTGTAATTGCACAGTTCAGCCTTTAGGTGGCTTTATAGGTCACATTTTTAAAATATTTCTTACAATCTAGGCGTAATCTTAGTTTCTTGTACAAACATGTTAAAGTTCATTCTTTGTAATAGTATATTGATTTAGATTATATTCCCTACAGTGTGGAAACAGGCCCTTCAGCCCAACAAGTCCACACTGACCCTCCAAAGAGCAACCTACCCAGACCCCTTCCCCGACATTTACCCCTTCACCTAACACTATGGGCAATTTAGAGTGGCCAATTCTTTGGACTGTGGGAGGAAACCTGAGCACCCAGAGGAAACCCACACAGACACGGAGAGAATGTGCAAACTCCACACAGTCAGTTACCCAAGGCAGGAATTGAACCCAAGTCCCTGGTGCTGTGAGGCAGCAGTGCTAACCACTGCCACCTTGCCATGCCTAACTTTACTTTCATCTAATTACTTGTCTCCTGTCCTTTGCCTCAATACTACTGGCAGTTATTCGGCCTTGATGCCTAAGGCCCCACTTCCTTTATGTGCGTCTCTTCACGAAGCACCCAGCAAACTTTTCCGTTCCCTCTTGGCCAATATTGTCTGTGGAGTCCTAGCCACTCCCCCAATCCCTCCAAATCATAGTCAAACCCACAATTATCACTTGTGTGAAGGCAAAATACTGCAGGTGCAGGAAACCTGAAACAGAATGCTGGAGAAACTGAGCAGGTCTGGCAGCAGCTGTGGAGAGTGAAACAGAGTTAATGGTTCAAGTATGGTACGACTATTCCTTAGAACTCTCTGTTCCTCACTCCACAGATGTCAGAACTGCTGTGTTTCTCCAGCCTGTGTGTTTGTTCCACAATTACAATTCCTGGATAACTAGCAATCAACGGACTTCAATGTACAATTTCTTGTCAGCAAGATGATGGAATAACATTCTTAAAGGCCAGGACAGCATTTATTGCCCAACCCTTATTTCTCTGAAGTGCAAGAGGTAGTGGTGGGGGGTTACATTCATTAACTGCTAGTCACTACTTTTACATGAACTAGAATGTCAAGTTCTTTCCCAAAAGCATATTACCAAAACATCTTGGTTTTGAACAGTTTCTTGGCCACTTTTACAAATGTTAGTTTTTATTTCCATTTTAAATTCTGTTATTCCTATTTTTCCATCACCTTGACACTATTATCCAAAAGCATAGTGATGGTTTTCAGATGTGTACTGCAAACATCCAATTTTGCTATGCCACAACCTCCCTCAACTCTTCTCTTGTTGCTACATTCTCAGGCTGCTTTTTCAAAATCCAGTACAAGCTGAGCAGAAATTTCTTCCACCTAAAACTGGGAAGTCTGAAGTTAAGACCATCAATCCCAGCAAAAAATGTAATTCTCTATTTTGCAATCTAGTAGGGGATGGATAATTTAAAGAGAGTAGGAGCAGCCAGCCCTGAAGATAATTTAGATTTTCAATAAGGCATTCAATGAAACAAATCATTTGCTCTACTTGTGAATTAACATAGGTTTGAATTCTGTTGTTTTTCCTTCGCTAATAATGAAAAGGAATTGAAATCTTTAAAAACCTATCTCACTCCTACCACATTTTTAATATTGTGGATCAAATATTCACACTCAATGGCAACTCTTGCATCCATCCAATTAAATATAGCCAATAGTTAGGATAAGAGGATTGAAGTGCTGTTTGCATTAACCAAGCAACATTAAAAGTTCTGGCAACATCAGAAACAAGGAAGTAATTTCAAGACTGTTATCTTATGGAGGTATATAGCCGTGGTTTCTGACATGGACCAAAATCCCAATGGAAGATTAAATCACTCCCATGTAACAAGTTACTTTGGCATTGTGTAGATTGCTAGTGAGGCTATATTTATAATATGAGGAGAAAGTGAGGTCTGCAGATGCTGGAGATCAGAGCTGGAAATGTGTTCCTGGAAAAGCGCAGCAGGTCAGGCAGCATCCAGGGAACAAGAGAATCGACGTTTCAGGCATAAGCCCTTCTTCAGGAATGAGGAAAGTTTGTCCAGCAGGCTAAGATAAAAGGTAGGGAGGAGGGACTTGGGGGAGGGGCGTCGGAAATGTGATAGGTGGAAAGAGGTCAAGGTGAGGGTGATAGGTCAGACGGGAGTGGGGGCGGAGAGGTCGGGAAGAAGATTGCAGGTTAGGAAGGCGGTGCTGAATTCGATGGATTTGACTGAGACAAGGTGGGGGGAGGGGAAATACCTTGTCTCAGTCAAATCCATCGAACTCAGCACCGCCTTCCTAACCTGCAATCTTCTTCACGACCTCTCCGCCCCCACCCCAGTCTCACCTATCACCCTCACCTTGACCTCTTTCCACCGATCACATTTCCGACGCCCCTCCCCCAAGTCCCTCCTCCCTACCTTTTATCTTAGCCTGCTGGACAAACTTTCCTCATTCCTGAAGAAGGCTTATGCCCGAAACGTCGATTCTCCTGTTCCCTGTATATTTATAATATTGTGAGCACTGGGTACTGGAGAACACATGCACCAGCAGATTCTGGAACAGCTTCTTCCAGGCCTTAGACTGATGAACAGACACTCTCACTTCAATTAAAGCTGATCTAGCTAATGTTGATCTTAGGCAGAAATGTGGACTGCAGATGCTGGAGATCAGAATCAAGATTAGAATGGTGCTGGAAAAGCACAGCAGGTCAGGCAGCATCCGAAGAGCAGGAAAATCGATGTTTCAGGCAAACAGGAATCCCTTCTCGCAGAGCACTTTAGGGAACATCTCCGGGACACCCGTACCAATCAACCCCATCGCCTGTGGCCAAACATTTCAACTGCCCCTCCCAATCTGCTGAGGACATGCAGGTCCTGGTCCTCCTCCATCACCACTCCCTTACCACCCGATGCCTGAAGGAAGAATTCTTCATCTTCAGCCTCGGGACCCTTCAACCCCAGGGCATCAATGTGGACTTCATCAGTTTCCTCACTTCCCCTTCCCCCAGTTCCAGCCCAGCACCATCCTCATGACCTGTCCTACCTACCAATCTTCCTTCCCACCTGTCTGCTCAACCCTCCATTCCGACCTATCTCCTTCATCCCCACCTCCATCCGCCTATTGTACTAATATCCTCACCTCCACCCCCCTCCCATTTATCTCTCCACCCCAGAGGCTCCCAGCCTCATGCCTGAAGGGCTTTTGCCCGAAACATTGATTTTCCTGCTCCTCAGATGCTGCCTGATCTGCTGTGCTCTCCCAGCACCACATGGGAGTGAATGATAGAACCCATTCTGCTGGAGCTCAGGGGTCAAGAATATATGACAAAGGGGCAGCAGTAGTCCCTCAGCCCTTTGAGTCTGTTCTGTTATTCAGTAAATGTTTGGTTGCATCTTCCCAATTATAATTATTCTCAATTATTTTCAGTTCCTTAGTATCCAAAACCTATTCATTGCCAATAGGTTATAAGAGGAACAGAATATTGGTGATATAAAATATTTTGGTATTTCACATGATTACATTTAGGAATCAGGATATTTATCAAATTTTCATCTATAACATTACACAAGTGGGTATAAGTGATTCTGCAGCAAATAAGTGGCAAAGATTTACAATTACTTAATATTCCTATATTTGGGGAGCAGCAAGGTAACTGCAGCAGGAAGTTTGTACTCTACTTATGTACCGAAGATCGTGGTAAAAAGGGACTACCAATGTTTGAATTCTGTCACAGGATTTTAATACCTGGGACCTTTCATGGACTAAAAGAAGATTTACAAAAAAGAAAAACTCTCACTTAAGATTAACACATTGAACACCTGACCAGGCTGAAACAAGCTTCATGAAACCATAAATTA
This sequence comes from Chiloscyllium plagiosum, assembly GCF_004010195.1. Taxonomy (NCBI): domain Eukaryota; kingdom Metazoa; phylum Chordata; class Chondrichthyes; order Orectolobiformes; family Hemiscylliidae; genus Chiloscyllium; species Chiloscyllium plagiosum. The sequence goes on along the minus strand of NC_057745.1, from coordinate 205,314 downwards.
ACAAGACTCAGTCTGAACTGAAATTAACATCTTATTAAAGATAATATCACTAGATCTGTACCTCCTGTTTAATTTACATCTTATTAAATTTACCTGTAGATTATCCAGGGATATTTTTCCCCATTGTTTTGGGAAAACAATAAAATAGACACAGGGATACAAACATGAGCTGTATTTCAGGCAAACTGCATTTGGGGGCAGAGAACAGAGTGAGAATTTGGATTGAAAGCAATTGTCTCAATTTCTCTCAGCCTCTCAGAAAACAGGTGATGACACAGCAAATTGGAGAAACATCCATTCACCAAGAATTCAAGGACATCTACAAATTTCACTACTGCTAAGGATACATCAATTAAACAACTGTGGTCAGTTTAAAATCTAACACCTCAAGGTCTCATGGAAATTGTTCATGCTTTTTTTTGTACTAAACACTCTCCACCTATTAAATTTTATACTTATGTTTGTGTGTATGTTCGATATCACATTTTCTCTCAGATTTAGGAAGTTATAAACTTCCTCTTTCTTTCACTCAAAAAAAACTTTGTAGTTGACTCTTTAACTTGAGTTATTACTATGTATTAATTGAAGCGTGATATAGTTGTATGCTAAAAATAATTAAAATATCTTCATTACAGCCAATCAACAGTGTGCTTAAAAAAAAAGGAAGCTAATTCATCCTTTCTCACACGGTTGTAACAATATATATTCTCTTTTGACTCTTTGAATGGTTACTTTTGAAGATTAATGGCTCTGTCTACATTCTAAGACTTTATATAGCAAAAAGGTTTCTGTTGAGTTTGCATTGAGCAAGATTGCCCCCTCTTACTTACTATGCATTCTCTTCTCATTCTGACTTACTTATCTCTGTTGCAGTAAAGCTTGGGTTTATATCTGAGCCTTCTCTTAATTAGCTTAAATGGTTAAATTTACTGTTGCATTAGCTGCTTGGTCTGGTAAGGATTTCAACCTTAATCACACATGAAAGGTCAGAGTTTTCTGTACAATTACTTGGAAACTTTCACTGATTGACTGCAAAGAGAAAGTATAATAATTAAGAAGCTCCCTAAGGATTTCTGTGAAGTTGTCAGGATTTAAATGTTACCTTCAATTGGTATGGTGAGAAATAATGGTTTGTTTCAACCTTCTATTGCTCAAGTTCATTATTATTCAAAATCTAACCATGCTCATGTTGGATTTATTTATTATACCAAGAATTATGAGTTGGTTGAAAAATGTGTGTGATTCACACTAATGACAAAATGCACTTACTGTTTGATAGGCACTTTAGAAACACCCAATCACAGCATGTCTACATCTACAGAGGTTTTTACACAGAAGTCTATGAGGCTGATTAAAGGAGAGACACTGCTAACATTTAAGAATAGCATGAGCAGGTGGCTGAAGAAAAGGAAAATAAAGGAATAAAGAGCTGGTAAACAAGATCATAAGAAATAGGAGCAGGAGTAGGTGATTCGGCCCCTCGAGTCTGTCCTGCTATTTGACAAGACCATGGCTGATCCGCTCAGGCCTTAATTCCTCTTTAATGACAGCTCAGCTTAGTTGTTAACCACTCAATATTTCAAATCCTATTTAAATGCTTTCAGTACCCTCTCCTTAACTGTTTTGATCACACAGCACTGCCCTTTGATGTGAAGGGCAGTGTTTGTCACTGGCCACCCGGGTGTTTTCCTATCTTCCTGGTGGTGGAAATTGAATAAAGATTCGTGCACTTTGTGTCTTTCACTGTGCCTCACACCTGCACACACACACCATGGGTGCTGGGGAAAAATAAGCACTACCGCACTTAGGTGGTAGTGTGGGGGTAAAGAAAAATATAAAGGAGGAAAAAAAAGAAGAATAAAAAAAAATAAATGCTTTCAGTACCCTCTCCTTCACTGTTTTGATCACACAGCATTGCCCTTTGATGTGAAGGGCAGTGTTTGTCACTGGCCACCTGGGTGTTTTCCTATCTTCCTGGTGGTGGAATTTGAATAAAGATTCATGCACTTTGTGTCTTTCACGGTGTCTCACACCTGCACACACACACCATGGGTGCTGGGGAAAAAATAAGCACTACCGCACTTAGGTGGTAGTATGGGGGTTTAAATTAAAAAAAAGAGAAAAAGAAAGAAAAAAAGAAAAGAAAAAAAAATAAACAGGAGTGCCATGGGTGCTGGGGGGAAAAAATAAGGACTACCGCAGTTAGGCAGTAGTGTGGGGGTTAAATTATAGAAAAAAAAATGCTTTCAGTACCCTCTCCTTCACTGTTTTGATCACACAGCATTGCCCTTTGATGTGAAGGGCAGTGTTTGTCACTGGCCACCCGGGTGTTTTCCTATCTTCCTGGTGGTGGAAGTTGAATAAAGATTTGTGCACTTTGTGTCTTTCACTGTGTCTCATACCTGCACACACACACCATGGGTGCTGGGGAAAAAATAAGCACTACCGCGGTTAGGCGGTAGTGTGGGGGGTTAAAAAAAATGGAAAAAGAAAAAAAAATGCTTTCAGTTATCTAGCCTCCACAACTTTCTGCTGCCCACGTTGTAACTCAACTTAATTTCAAATCACCATTCTTTCTTGCTCAGCTTTATTTTTGAAACTATTGTTTTTTTAAAATAATTCAAATTCACAACATCCTTTAAGGAAAGGAAATTGGTACTTTCCTGGTCTGGCCTACACATGACTTTAGACTACAGCCGGACTCTTTATTAACCTCCCTCTGAAAAACCTTAGCAAGCTACCAGTTGTGTCAAAACTGCTGAAAAGTCTCCAAGAAATAATTATGTGGAGGAGTCAGTGTTGGACTGGGGTGGACAAAGTTAAAAATCACACAACACTATGTAAGGCATTGATCAAAATAAGATCTTAAAATTAATAACATTATGAAAGTAACATTTTTCACAACATCACTGAATTTAGTTTATAAGTTCTCTTGATTCAATGCCTAGTTTAATTGATGTTTTCACATGAAGTTCCCATGAAATTGAAAGTATCCTAACTGCTACTTCTTGGCAATCCCTTGGGACAGAGGATGCCTTTCTCCCTCTCTGGTATTGTTAGTCCTGAGGTGACTAAATGTGGGTCCACAGATCCCACTGCAGATTGAGCAGAGGTGGTGTTTGAACAGCCGACTGGGTGTGATGCTTGGATTTCCACAGGCTCCTCCTGCTATTTGTACTTGGCCTCCACCTGGACCTGTCAGAGATGCTAGAGATTGTAGGCCCCTTCATGAATGCTTGTTCTCCAGTTTGAATGGTCTTGGAAAGAGGTTTCTATGAATCTTTGGGGTTCCTAGCTATTGTTTTGCTAGCTTCAAGCAGACACTGCACACTCAGTATTCCCAATTCTGTATCAAATATCAGCTGGATTTTCTCATTGGCCACTCCCGTAATAATGACTCTGAAGCTGGAAGACAATTAGGCTCTGGTGAAATGTACATCAAATCACAAGTGTACAGAGGTCGCAGGCTACCCAGAATATAGTGTAAACTTCTGAAGAGTCATCCCATATTCGAAACATTAACACAGCTTCTCTCTCCAAAGGTGCTGCCAGATCTGGTGAGTTTCTTCAGCATTCTCTGTTTATTTAACATTTTATATATCTGAGTGCAGCTCTTTGTAAAATTTCTGTGTCCAGATTTAAAATGGAAACCATAATGGCAATTTGGGGAAGAAGATGGTGTATGAGTAAATATACTGGACTCGTAATCCGGAGGCTCAAAGGAGACAGATTCAAATCCTAACATCATGACCTGTGAAATTTAAATTCAATTAACAAAACCAATCTTAGAAATAGCACCATGAATCTCTCATAATTTGTCATAAAAATCCATCTGGTTCTTTTAAGACAGATATCTGCCATCCTTACCTGGTCTAGCCTACATGTGATTCCTGTTTCTTCTTTTTAGATTAGATTGGATTACATTACATTACAGTGTGGAAACAGGCCCTTCAGCCCAACAAGTCCACACCGACCCGCCGAAGCACAACCCACCCATACCCCTTCATTTACCCCTTACCTAACACTATGGGCAATTTAGCATGGCCAATTCACCTGACCTGCACATCTTTGGACTGTGGGAGGAAACCGGAGCACCCGGAGGAAACCCACGCAGACATGGGGAGAACGTGCAAGCTCCACACAATCAGTCGCCTGAGGCGGGAATTGAACCCGGGTCTCAGGTGCTGTGAGGCAGCAGTGCTAACCACTGTGCCACTGTGCCACCCACAAGGGGGAAGGGGTTGGAGTATAAGGGCAGAGAAGTCTTACTGCAATTGTAGAAGGTGCTGGTGAGACTACAGCTGGAGTAATGTGAGCAGTCGTGATCCCCTTATTTAAGCAACTATTATTTCATTGCAGGCTGTTCTGTTCAGAGAAGATTCACTAAGATGATCCCTGGTATGGAGGGAATATCTTATGAGCAAAGGTTAAACAGGTCGGAACTCCATTCATTGGAATTTAGAAGAATGAGAGGTGATCTTATTTAAACATATAAGGATCCTAAGAGGCTTGACTGGGTAAATACTGAGAGAATAGAAGGTTAAGAATCTTTGGAACTCCTTGGCACGGAGAGCTGTGGAGCAGTATCCTTGTGTATATTTAAGCTGATCAATTGGGGAATGAAGGGTTATGGGAAAAGGGTCAGAAAATGGATGCGAGGAAGCAAGCATGATCCTATTGAATGGCAGAGCTGGCTCAAGGAGCTAATTGGTCTACTCCTGTTCCTACTTAGCTTATGGATTGCAATGTGATAAAGTGACATAGGTACATTCATCATAAATGTAAATATGTGAATTTATATCAGAAATCTGAAAATTATAACTAGATTTGTAACGTTAAAACAGGAGTTCAATCTTGACTCTTGAACCCTAGGTCAATTATTGATCTTCCTTTTAACCACATTTTACCCTGTAGAATGCATGTCATTTTGACTTCATCTGTACATTGTTTGTTTTAACCTAAAACTGGCATCAATAGGAACTACTTCATAAATGCTCAGATTCATTTTTTCACAAATTAATCAATCACTGAGAAAAGCCTGCCCAAAAGTCGTCTTGTAATAATCTCATTTTCAGTTTCAGATGAACCTATCTAACTGCTCAAGACTTTCTTTCAGATTTTGACCCCTCACCCACACAGAGGTGGACAATCTTTGCCCCCACAAACAAGGAAGGAAAATTAATCACAGTGTCTCTAAAATGCTCAAACTCATCCTAAAGCCCACTGAAAAGAGAAGCAAGGAAGCATCTGCCAATCTCTGTGGAATATAGAACAGAGAGTAGGAGTGAGTGTGGAGGTGGAGGGGGTGTAGAAGGCGGAATAAATGAAAGCAAAGCAGTAGAAAATATAATGAAATGTTGGAACCTTGAACTTGAATCAGAATGTAACCGAACTCAGCTTCAATTCTCAAGCTGCAGCACTCTCCTTGTGCTGTATATTAACATATTTTGGGGAAATTGCTATTCATAAGGTGTCATAGTGATAATAACAGAAAAGATCTGATAAATATTAATGAGAAGAATAGGTCTCGAACACTGACAGTGAAATAAATTCACAGAAAAGAGAATAATGGAGGGAGTTCAGAAGTTGTTGTTATACTTTGGGCCTAAAGGGCTCAGAGATCATAGAATTATGTGGTCGTGCCTCTTTGTTTGATTATTGTTGAGAGCTAAACCATTAAAGTTTGCAATAATCAAAGAATTTGTGTGTTAGGCATGTTTATTTTATTGAATAAGTGATCTATTTTCTGCTATAATCTAATCCCAATAATTCAAAATCATAATTGTTTTAAAAACTGCACATTATCTCATTCAAATTAAGAAAATTTGAGACAAGGAATATAACTTCATAACTTGAACTTTCATAATGAGAATACAAACATTTTAAACTTTTTTATTGTAATTTTCATAAAAACATTTAGACACAGTGCTTACTCAAGAGATAGGTTCGTTATGTTGAACAGAAAGATCCCAGAATGGGCCCCAGTTTGTGTAAAGCATTCTGTTGCGCAGGCTGGTTGTAATGTGCATGAACCATCTGTTAGGTTTCTCACTGCTGATTAAAATCCCTCTGGAAAATGTACCTATGTGAATAGTAGAATCATAGAATGGTTACAGCACAGAAAGAGGCTTTTGGCCTGCCATGTCTGTACCAGCTCTTAGCAGTAACAACTCAGCCAGTCTTACTTTCTCACCTTCATTGCAAAATAGAGAGAGATGAATTTGCCTATGACATGTCTCATTGGGACTCAGTGCTCTATGGTCTGTTCCTCGGGACGCATACTGAGACGAACATCAACTGTGCCTGAAGGATCATCAACTCAGTGAAAGACGCTCTTTGGTCTGTCCGAAACCTGTTGATCTTACAGCTGAAGGAGTTGACCCTGACTGAGTGGCACATTCCAAGGAACAGGACTACGTTTTGAGGGACGCACTGAAGCTTGGGGCAGCTGTCGCCAAGGCGCAGTGGAGAAAGACCACGTGTAAGGTCTGCCTGCCTAAGAAGAACAGGGGGCCCACCCAGAAATTGGTCCCCACTGACGCCTCAGCTAAATATCTGGATGGTCATTGTACAGACTTGTATATACGAATGATTAATTCCGATCTCTGTATGTAAAGAAATGCAATGTGTGCGTAAGAATGGCATGACAATTGTATAGATATCAAAATAATTTTATGAATAAAGTTTATTTTTGAAATAAAAAAAGTCTAATTAAAGACATAATGTGTACTTATATTTGCACCTTTAATGTAAAAAAAAACATACAGGCTGGATAGCTGAAAGCACTGACACCATTGGAGCACTGTAATTCCTCAGGACCTTAGATAAATTATGAGCACAACTCCAGCAGGAGCCTAGATCAGGCATTTGGAATACAATCAGAACCGAGATTCAATGTCAGGTGACCTGGAGGTGAGTCCAGAGCTGAGGACTTCCTTTGTTAGGAGTTTTCACTTCCCCAGCATCAGAAACCCAGTGTAATGCTCTGGGCCATGTGAAATGAGATGAAGTAGACTGGATTCTAGGAGCAGATATTGCTTCCAGCAACATGGGGTCTCCCATTGTGCTGCTGGTACTCTGTAACCCATTTATTCCACAACTCTCACATTGAGAGGCTGCACAATCTTGATCCAATTACTGGGATCAAAAGCCTGAAATTTTCATCACCTGTCAGGGCTCAATTGCAAGTCTGATCACAGACAAATTAATAAAGAGCTGTTCATCATGAAACTTTACCTCAAGATGCATTAACCTTCATAACTTGTGCCTGTAAAACACCTTTGACATAAATTAAACTTAGCGCCTGTATAACTGAAAGCACAGCCACAATCAGAAAACACTAATTCAAGGATGTGCAAGATGCCAGAATTGGAGGAACCTAGGCATCTCAGAGGGTCATGGGACTGGTGGAGATTACAGAGAAGACTTGAAAACCAGAATAATAATTTTAAAATCGAGGCACTGCCAGGGAACAATGGGGAACCAATGTGGGTCAGTGAGCATTGGACATGATGGACCAATGGGACTTCATGTAAGTTAGGACATGGTCCGCAGAGTTCTGAATGAGCTCATGTGGAAGGTCAAACAGCAGTGCATTGACTTTCATCGAGAAGATGATGAAGCTATTTTTAAGACAGAAGAGTATAATTAATTCCATTTGCCTTGAAATGTTGAACTGTGACACAAATACAAAGAAAATAAATATGATTTTACAAAATCACAGTGACTGTCATTGGTAATAAGTAAGACTTAACAAATCTACACCAGCAGTAAATTCATGCAACTATGGCAACAAGAAACACTAAAATTTAACAACACTTTTCTGCTGGCTCTATTCAGATCAACTGTGCACATTTACTTTATATGCATCATTAATATTCTTAAAATAAACTCCACTTGAAAACATTTTAATTATATGTTTAGACTCTTATGTAACTGCAGACCCTATTACAATCATTCTGATAATCAACACACTGACGATCCATTAGCTACATGCCATTTCCTGTTTCATAATCAAACAACTTCAACCTTGTTTACAGTAATGGGTTCATGGACTGGTGTGTTGGTATTAAGACCATTGCTCGTTTTGGTATATCTTAATACACTGGAGTTGAGTAGAAAGAACATAATTTCAAAGTTTGCAGGTAACAAAACACAAAACACAAAAATATTTAAGATTTTAAAAAATATTTAAAAGAATGGTAACAGATTTCAGGAGGACATGGATTGGTGAAATGACAAGTGAAATGAAATTTAACACTGAAAACTGTGATACATTTTGATAGGAAGACGAGGAAGAGGCAATATGAACAAAATTGTACAATTATAAAGAAAGTGCAGAAATAAGGAGCTGGGATCTGTAACAAATGTTTAGGATGACAGAACAAATTGTAAATGTTTGAAAAGGCGTACAGAATGCTTAGCTTTATAAACTGAAACATACAATACAAAAGCAAGGACCTTATGCTAATTCATTGTAAAACACAGATCGGGTCTCAATGGGAATATTGTGTTTAATTGTGGCACCAGGCTTTGGGAAAGATTTGAATGCCTCAAATAAGTATAAGGAAGATACACAAAGATGTACCAGAGTTGTTGAATTTTGGTTACATGGAGAAACTGGGATTGCTTTCCCTTGAGAGGAGAAGGTTAAGTGGAGAATTAGTAGAGATATTCAAAATCAGGAATGGTTTTGATAAGAGTAAACAAAGAAACAGTTTCCATTGCTACGACAGTTTGGTAATTGCTCCAGTAACAGGCTTGACACATTTTACTCTGTTAAAGGTGCGATATAAATACAAGTGTTTCTTGTTTTACGACCCCTATATCAGCTAAGGAAAACATTCAGCAGAGTCTTTCCATGCGTTACATCTCAGTTTGCATGCGAGAGGTTACTAATCCATGCTTGGGATATTTGAGCTGCATTTTCTCCTAATGAGACAGTAGCCACAGACAGATGCAACCTGATCCATGAAGATGTGATTCATATGTTCAGTATGTCCAGATTATCAGAGGCTGGAACACCAGAAGGCATCGACAGGTTAGTCTGGAGACTGAACATGTTTGTCTTGTAATGTCTACTGCCTGAAAGCAGAATTCAGATCGAAAAGTACAAGGTCCCTGAAATGCCTGGGCAAGCTCAAATTAACCAAAAGGCCAGAATAACTTTGCATGGAATCTATTAAAAAAAACTGGCCTGGCTTTAAGTCCTGGCTTTTTTCCACATAAAATAACTAAGAAGCCATAAATTGGAAACTTTTCAGCTTATTTCTAAAGTAAAAAGAACACATTACCGTGTCAATGAGAAGATGAATTATGCTAAGTGTTCTGTTATGGTGGGTTTGTGTGCATGTGGTGGGGGGAAACAGGCTGATGATATAAGTTTCAAAAGAATTTATTTCATTCATGAATTAATCTAATCCTTTCATATTATTTGTGAAGGGAATAGATTGCTCTTGGATGTGTAAAATCTCATAACCTATATCAATTGAAAATTCTGTATCTGCAGTTTTACTCAGTATTTGATGGTTTGAGGTCAGGTGTCAATGTTTGACTCTAATCTTTTCAAATGTAGCCCAGTCTTAATGCAATCATCTTCTCAACTATGTATATCTGGAAGCTTGTCAAGGTTATCTGTCATGGGCAATTTTCAAATGAATTGTATTCTCATCAAAAGGAATTAAAGCTGCAAACAAGGATCTCTCAGCAGTTATTACTTCTTAAACACATTTAGAAGCATTGAACTCTACAAAAAGATGTCCTTGCTATCACAAAACATTCAAGATCTAAATTCCATCTTCGGGGATTATGTGAAATGGTTGATAGCAATCAGCTGTTTATTTCTGATTTTCTTTTCTAACAAGTCAGTGTATAAAACAGGCTGATTCACTGTCACCTGTTCTATTATACTACTTAAGCTGAATTTCAACTCAATATCAAATTTTAAATTTGAGAAATGACTAATTCTTCCATCTGGCTTCTCTTTATTACTATAAATTGTGTAATCCATCATGTTGTTAAGTTCTCACATTTGCACACAACTCACCTACTGTGTCAACATTATAATACAGAATCAGAGAAGTGCTATGGTGCATAAGGAGGTTATTAGTCCGTCTTGTCAACACTGAAAAAGTCACCACCTGAAAAGCATCATGTTACCTTGTCACATCTCCTTCACAATAGTTCCCCTCCAGTCCTTCTGTTCTAAGAGCTGCTGTTATCTCTTTCTAACCTTCACCTTCCAGCTGTCTTCTCTACAAAGCTAAGACCTTCTGCAGTTGCCTCTTAAAAAGCAAGCGAATTTTTGTAAACATACATTGCACCTACGTCTACCAAAAAGCAACAATTCATAAATATTAGATCTAATGAAAACTGCTTTAAGTTAATCCTTTATCCCCAACTGCTGACCATTTAATGTATATATTCACATTAATTTAGAAATGTGTTAATAGTTGCCGCTATAGTTTATGCCATTCAGTTTGGGAATTCAAGTTTTTTTGGTAGCATCTGCTTTGCAACATTTTCTGTGTGATATATTTAATAACTGCAGCAATCATAATCCTGCTCTCAAAAACATTTTGATATTTTTTCTGTTGACTATATCTGAGAAATGTATTAATAATTGCAGCTGCACTCAGGATCTTACTGTTCCAAACTCCATTTTACCATATAATTGGACACTCAGGTTCCAAGCCCCAGGGTATAGTATTATTGAAGAGTAGAGATGCACAAACTACAAGACCCATTATTACTGTACTATCCAAGAGACTTTCGAAGGCAGATGTAGAACTAATACATTATTTTTCTGTGTACTTCCCCTCCTAATTCCAAGTTTTCGCACTCCACTTGTTTTATTTCATTAATTTGTACTGAGAGATCTGCAGGTTTAATGTGAACTAGCTTCTTGCTATTATATTTACTTCTCCCTTTAAATGTTCCTCTCAAAACAATTTATCCCTATAATACACTTTTAATACATTCCCTTTTCCTCAAACTTTCAATACAATCTTAGATTCCCAATATTTTTATAATTGTTTCAATTCTATATAAAAACTTTGATTTTTCTCTCCATTATTTGTTTTGGAGCAGTATAATTAATTGAAGGAATTAATGATAAAAATGATACACTAACGACCACTTTTTGTGTATTTTATTTAATAACTAATTTGCAACCTATTTTTCATTGATAACTTCAGAGAAATACATTTTAAAAATATCTCACTATATTAATTTTTAAAAGGTCATTATGGTTTCTTGCTGTGGCACATCAGTACTGGCGGTCAATGAGTTGAGCATTGTACCCCGTTCTTATGAAGGCATCCTTGAGTACTTTCAAGTGCCCATCATGTTCTTCCTCATCTGAACAGATCCTGTATATACGTAGGGCTTGTCCGTAGAGGATGGCTGTTTTACAGCAAGAAACTGTAATGACCTCCTCAAGAGACAGATACAAGCTGCAACCGACAGGGTACCTTTCTTTGTCCAATACTTCCCAGGAGCCGAAAAGCTATGCCATGTTCTTCGCAGCCTGCGACACATTATCAATGAGGATTAGCACCCTGCCAAGACCTTCCTCACGCCTCCACTTCTCACCTTTAAACAACCACCAAACCTCAAATAGATAATTGTTTGCAGCAAACTACCTGGCTTTCAGGACAACACCCCACAACCCTGTCACGGTAGATGCTGCAAGAAATGTCAGTGTCGACACGGATATCACCATTACACATGGGGACACCTCCCACCATGTACGTGGTAGGTACTCATGTGACGTGGCCATTGTTGTCTATCTCATACGCTGCGGGCAAGGATGCCCTGAGGCATGGTACATTGGTGAGACTGAACAGTGGCCTTGGCAATGGATGAATGGGCACTGCACAACAATCAACAGACAGGAGTGTTCCCTCCCAGTCGGAGAGTACTTCAGCCGTCCAGGACATTTGACCCTGGACCTTCAGGTGACCATCCTCCAAGGCAGACTTTGTGACAGGCAACAATGCAAAGCAGCCAAGGAGAGGCTGATAGTCAAGTTTGGTACCCATGGGGATGGCCTCAACCAGGACCTTGGATTCATGTCACATTACAGGTGATCCTGCTGCACTCTATACACACACACACGCACGCACACACACACACTCATGCAGACCCTCTCTCATATGCTCACACACCCTCTCACAGACCTATACCCCTTTATACTCTCACTGTCACATATACATACAAACATATTTCAGAAATAAAGCCCTGTCATTCTCAGAGTCATTATAAAAAATAACCAAAGTACGCAAAGTCATGGAGTAATAGAGATGTACAGCACAGAAACAGGATCTTCAGTCCAACTTGTCCACCCCGACCAGATATCCTAAATTAATCTAGTCCCATTTGCTAGCATTTGGCCGATAATCTTTAAACCCTTCCATTTCACATACCCATCCAGATGCCTTTCAAATGTTGTCACTGTACCAGCCTCCACCACTCCCTTTGGCAGCTCAATCCATACATGCACCATCCTTTGCGTGAAAACGTTGTCTCTTCAGTCCCTTTTAAATCTTTCCCCTCTCACCCTAAATTTATGCCCTCTAGTTCTGGACTCCCCCACTCCAGGGAAAAAGATATTGTCTATTTACCCTATCCATGCCCCTCATGATTTTATAAACTTCTATAAGGTCACCCCTCAGCATCCAATGCTCAGGGAAAACAGCCCCAGCCTACTCAGCCTCTCCCTATAGCTCAAAGCCCACACGCTGGTAACATCCTTGTAAATCTTTTCTGAATTTCACAACATCCTTCCCTATAGGTGGTAGATCAGAATTGCACACAATATTCCAAAAGTGGCCTAACCAATGTCCTGTACAGCCACAACATGACCTCGCAACTTCTATACTTAATGCTTTGACCAATAAAGTAAAGCATATCAAATGCCACCTTCACTATCCTCTCTACCTGCGATTCTACTTTCAAGGAACTATGAACCTGCACTCCAAGGTCTCTCCATTCAAAACCACTCCCCAGGACCTTACCATTAAGTCCTGCCCTCATTTGCTTTTCCAAAATGCAGTACCTTACATTTATCTAAATTAAACTCCATCTGCCATTCCTCAGCCCACTGGCCCATCTGATCAAGGTCCTATGTAATCTCAGGTAACCTTCTTCGCTGTCCACTACACCTCCAATTTTGGTGTCACCTGCAAACTTACTGACTATACCTCCTATGTTCGCATTCAAATAATTTTTCTAAATTACAAAAAGCAGTGGGCCTTACTTTACCTGTGGAATAGACCCAGGCTAACAGAATAAACAGACCAGCTTTATAAGAACGTAATTATTATAAACAAATAAATTCTAACCACTGATAAACAACCATAAAATGCTGATATATGATACCACTAGTTGAATCTCTAACTCCCTTCCAACCACCTGCTCCTCCCACATACACACATGCATATACACACAGATGGACAAAAAAAACACCCTGGTCATAGAGATGTACAACATGGAAACAGACCCTTTGGTCCAACCTTTCATAGTGAGAAAAGAAAGCAGATGTAGTAGATCAAAAGCCCCAGTCCATGGGTTTCGCTGAGATGGTCTTTTTGCTTGTGTGGATTTTCTGTTCTTCATCCTCTTTCCTGCAGGGTTTTCCAATTTGTCAATTTAGGCACGTCAACTGTCTCAGAGTTACTGAATAAAGATTGCAGCTTACAACAACTGGTGAAGGAAAATAAACTGGTTATCTTCAGGCTTTAGGTATCTTACTGGACAGGAAGACACATTATCTGCTCCTCGCTGCAGTCCACAGGCTTCTGCTAATATCATACATGCTCACAGATGTTCAGCTACCCAGGAGTCAATCAGTCAGGCTGATGGCCTTTGACATCCCCAACTGGTCACAACTTCACAAATGAATCAACAACCCATTACTGTCAAATTGTCAATTAGTGCACACCCCTTGACTGCCAGCCTGTATGCAAACAGCCTCTCTCACTGCTTGAGTAAAGCAGTAGTATAAATCTGATTTACAGTGAGTTTCTGTAACTTGGTTTATAAAACTACAGCAATTCCTTCCATAATCCTTTGCTATAAAAGTTTTTTTTTCATTTTAAGTCCACATTCAAAATTATAGAAAAATGAAAAGACATAGTCATTACAATGTCTTAAATGGGAGGCAACTTATGTTTAACAGTCAGGGCACGCAGGGACAAGGTAGGACTAATAAATTAAACTGCATTTATTCAATGCAAGGGGCCGAATGAGGAAAGCAGATGAACTCTGGGCATGGTTAGGAACATGGGATTGGGAGATCATAGCAATTACAGAAACCTGGCTCAGGGATGGGCAGGATTGGCAGCTTCATGTTTCAGGATACAAATGCTACAGGAAGGATAGAAAGGGAGGCAGGAGAGGCGGGGGAGTGGCGTTTTTGATCATGGATATTCCTGGAACTGCATCCAGGGAAGTTATTTGGGTGGAACTGAGAAGAAAGGGATGATCGCCTTATTGGGATTGTATTACAGACCCCTTAATAGTCAGAAGGAAATTGAGAAACAAACTTGTAAGGAGATCTCAGCTATCTGTAAGAATAATAGGGTGGTTATGGTAGAGGATTTTAACATTCCAAACATAGATTGGGACTGCCATAGTGTTTTAGGTTTAGATGGAGAAGAATTTGTTAAGTGTGTACAAGAAAATTTTCTGATTCAGTATGTGGATGTACCTACTAGAGAAGGTGCAAAACTTGACCTACTCTTGGGAAATAAGGCAGGGCAGGTGACTGAGGTGTCAGTGGGGGAAAACTTTTGGGCCAGCAACCATAATTCCATTAGATTTAAAATAGTGATGGAA
>NC_057745.1:167015-189976 GCF_004010195.1 Chiloscyllium plagiosum | reverse complement strand
CACTACCATCCCCCAATCCCTCAGCCCCTCCCCTCACTACCATCCCCCAATCCCTCAGCCCCTCCCCTCACTACCATCCCCCAATCCCTCAGCAAAACTGAATGACAATCAGCCCAGTGAGGATCAGACCCGTCTCTGATTGGTTTGAACAGCAGCCATTGGTGATTGGCCGGTCTGTAAACTGCGGGCTGATTGGCCACATGTGTGGGTGGAGCCGGGCCATCATCAGGCTCTGATTGGCCGGGCAGTGGAGCGCGCGCTTTGGTTCCTCCTGCGGCAAAGAAGTCATTTCATGTTTAAGATTTAAAACTAAATTCCTGTTAATTCTATTATAATTCGGTAAGTTATAATTCGAAGAGAAGTTGCTTTCAGTAGATGCAGTAGACTTTTCAGAATTTAACAGTAACGTTACACATCTATTTTCCTTCACTTTTTTAGAAAAGTAATTTATTACGCGTTTATTGAACCTGAATTAGCGTTTATCCAGTTTCGGGGACAGGATTTTCCCAACTTTTAACGCTGCTGGAGCTGGAGTCAGCAGCTCGCGCCTGCGCATGGACACCCGACAGGGCAGAGCCGGGGCGGCGCCTGCGCACGGAGCACCTACAGGGCAGTGCCGGAACTGCACTTGCGCACCGACCCCCTACACGGCTGTGCCGGGCCGGCGCCTGCGTACAGAATGTTTGTGGTAGTGAATGTTCATAGAGTTTCTACAGCGTAGAAACAGGCCCTTGGGCCCAATAAGTCCATACTAACCCTGACTAATGTACCTACCCTACACATCCCTGCTACACTATGGGCATAGCCAATTCACTTAACCTGCACATATCCGGACTGTGGGAGGAATGTATAAATTCCATACAGACAGATGTTCTTGAGGCATTGACTATAAACAAAATTTCACTTGAGGCTGATCACTACTTTAAAAACAACTTGCATTCCTCTTTTCCGAGATGTCCAAAGCCTTTAATCATAAAATATGTTTTCATCAAAGCGTAGTCACAGAAACATTACAGGACAGAGAAAGGCCCAGTGAACTTATACCAGATGGGAAATATGTTACGAAGAGGACATAGAAGTTTGCAGAAGGCAGTTGATAGGTTGAGTGAGCGAACTAAAAACTAAAACTTAGTGTGGGAAACTTTGGGAAGAATAAAAAAAGCAAAATATTGCTTAAACGAGGAATGATTATGGAAATTCGAGGTGCAGAGGGATTTAGTTGTACTAGTGCATTTGGCCCTTCAAGCCTGTTCTGCCAGTGATACCAATGATATCAGTGGTTTGGTTGAGTAGGTGAAAAAGTGGCAAACAGAATTCAATCTGGAGACATGCACAGTTATGCATTTGAGGAGGGCAAACAAAGCAAAAGAGTACACAATAAGGTGACAGATCTTGAAAGGGGTAAAGGAAGTGAGAGACCTTGGGGGACATGTCAACAGGTCCATGAAGATGGTAGGACAGGTTGAAGACATTGTAAAGAAGGCATATGGGATGTTTTCCTTCATTAGCCAAAATGTTGAATGCAAGAGTAGGAACTGTACACACACTGGGTTAGGCTATTTGGAGATTTGTGTACAGTTCTGGCCACTACATTACAGGAAAGACATGATTGCTCTAAAGACAGTACAGAGGACATTTATAAGAATATTGTGAGGGCTTGAACATTTCATCTATGAAGGAAGGTTTAAATAGGTTAGGTTTGTTTTCCTTTAGAACACAGAAAACTGAGATTTACAATAAACGGCTTTGATAGAGTGGACAGGGAAGATCTGTTTCCCTTAGCAGCGAGGTCAGTTATCTGAAGGCATAGATTCAAGTGGTGTACAAGGTTAGAGGGCATATGGGGAAAACCTTGATCACCCAGACGATGGTTAGTGTTTTGAATTCCGTGCACAGTTTTGTACTTGTAGCGGAAATCCTCAACTCAATTAAAACCTGGATCTGCACAAGACATGCTGGAACCTGTAGGGCAGTGGACCAGGTGTTGGTAAGTGGGATTAGTGGAGCAGACATGATGGGCTAAATGGCTTCGTTGTGTGCTTTTATTTTACTATGCTGTTCCCATATAGACTGAGGTGATTCTTGGGACCTGTGTCCTCACCTGACATCCTGTTTCTATCAAGCCAAAAGCTATGATTAGAAACCCGAGTCAATGTGGATGCTGCACAGACAAAGGAAGATAGTCAAATAAGTCTTCTCATTGTTCTGTCTCTTATTTGGTATTGTACGACAAATACCAAATAATAAAATCACACAACAGATACTGGACTGAAAATAACTATTTCATAACATTTATATTATTATTTTAAATGATCCAATGGTTTTACCATCCTCATTTAATTTTATAAAGTGAATAGGACAAGCATCTGTGATGAGTGACACTTTGGAAAATGGTTTGTTCGATATTCCTGACTGTGATCACTTAGAAGATGATGAAATCTTTCCACCTCTTCCTCCTCCATCATCCCCTGGACAAGTGGCAGATGGTGGAGTTACTGCTGATGGGGGTAAGTCAGTCTCAAATTGTAATGCATTTTGTGGATAATTGAAATAGTTTTGATTCTGAGATCCATTACAAACAGGGTGTTCTGCAATAATGTGCGTTTTGTCAGTGCAAATTGGCTATAACGCAGTTGACGAATTGTGGATGTTGTTTGGGTAATGCAAACTTTTTACTGAAGGGATATAGCGATTTTCTATAGCTCAAGGTTGTAGTGGAAAACAACTGTTGTGTTATAATAGAATTACCTGTAGTACGCCAGCTTTCATTTCAACTGTATAGAATAAAATACAATACCTTCTTTTAGATTAAAGAATTGGAATGCAGAAAATAAGCTGTCCATTTAATGAAACAATCTGAAACCAGGAAATTATCGTTCAGTTGATTAAACCTACATGTGTTGTTGGTGACGAATTGACCAGTGGGGGAAATGGCTTACAAGTAAACCTTCAAAGTGTGAGCACTGTAATCTCTGTATAATTTGCAAAAACAATCATGCAAGAAGTCTGAAATCTAAATTTATCATATGGTCTGTCTATCTCTGATATTTGGGTCCTAATTTATTGTACTAATTTAAATATCAGTTGTACCTCTGTGGAGGACCTCGTCAATGAACTGAGCAGCACCTTGTTATTTTACTTTCACAAGGAGAGGGCTGCTATCACTATTATTCTGGAGACCCAGGTAATGTTCTGAGGACCTGGGTTTGAATGGCAGATGCTGGAATTTGAATTTAATAAAAATCTGGAATCAAGGACAAAAGAACAAAGAAAATTACAGCACAGGAACAGGCCCTTCAGCGGTCAAGTCTGCGCTGATCCACATCCCCTATCGAAACCTGTCTCCTATTTTCTAAAGATCTTTTTGCTCCCTGCCCATTCATGTATTTGTCTAGATACATCTTAAATTATGCTATCATGCCCACCTCTACCACTACCCTCCATGTAAAAAAAACTTTACATGCATATCTCCCTTAAACTTTTCCCCTCTCACTTTGAACTCGTGACCCGTGGTAATTGAGTCCCCCACTCGAGGAAAAAGCTTCTTGCTATCCACCCTGTCTAGACCTCAATCAGGTCCACCCTCAACCTCTGTCTTTCTAATAAAAATAATCCTAATGTACTCAACTTCTCTCCATAACTAGCACCCTCCATATCAGGGAACATCCTGGTGAACTGCCTCTGCAACCTCTCCAAAGCATTCATATCCTTTTGGTAATGTGGCAACCAGAACTGTACACGGTATTCCAAACATGGCCAAAGCAAAGTCTTATACAACTGTAACATCACCTGCCAACTCTTGTACTCAATACCCTGTCTGATGAAGGAAAACATGCCATATCCTTTCTTGACCACTCTGTTGACCTGCATTGCACCTTCAGGGTACAATGGATCTGAACACCCAGATCTCTCTGTATGTCAGTTTTTCCTAGGGGCTTTTCCATTTACCATACAGTTCGCTCTGGAATTGGATCTTCCAAAATGCATCACCTCTTATTTGCCCGGATTGTACTCCATCTGCCATTTCTACACCCAACTCTCCAATTTATCTATCTATATTTTGCTGCATTCTCTGACAGTCCCCTTCATTATCTGCTACTCCACCAATCTTAGTGTCATCTCCAAATTTGCTAATCAGACCACCTATATCTTCCTCCAGATCATTTATGTATATCACAAATAACAGTGGTCCCAATATGGATCCCTGTGGAACACCACTGGTCACAGTTCTCCATTTTGAGAAGTTCCCTTCCACTACTACTCTCTGTCTCCTGCTGCCCAGCCAGTTCTCCATCCACCTAGCTAGTATACCCTGGACTCCATGAGACTTCACTTTCTCCATCACTCTACCATGGGAGACCTGGAAAAGAGGATTGATGAGGTTGAGCACAGAATCACAGTGGTGGAAGCTGATGCCAGTTATTCTAAGGATAGGATCCAAGCCTTGGAAATGCAGGTCTATAGTTTGCATGACCAAGTGGATGATGTTGAGAACAAGGGCAGGAGAAAAAATATTTGGATCATGGGTCTGCCTGAGGGTAATGAGAGGCCTGTGGAATTTTTTGAGGATTGTTTGCTGAAATTCTTTAACTTGGAGAATGGCATGAGAGGCTTGAAGATTGAGAGGGCTCACCGGGTCACAGTGCGGAGATCAGGTCTGGGTCAATGCCCTCGTCCTCTCCTCTTGTATATATAATCTTTGATAGCTTTATAGATTTGTTAAATGTAATGGTTTTAGTTTATGTAGTTTTTATGTTTGATGGATCATGTGACACTAAGGCTCAGCGATTTGTGGTTCGAGTTCCTCCTCTCTGGAATTTAAATGTTACTGCAGAAGGGTATGGCTAATGACTTGATGAAATGATGTACCTGGAATATCAAGGGGAGTCACTCACCAATTAAGAGGAAGAAGGTATTGTTGAGTCTTAGGAGAAGGTGGATATTGCTTTGTTACAGGAGACGCACTTGGATGATAGGGAGCATTTGAAACTACAGCAGAATGGCTTTGATTGGGTTTACTTTTCATCTTTTAATACCCGAAGTAGGGGAGTGGCTATATTGGTAAGGAGGAACCTTCCATTTAAGTTACGAGAGTGTGTTAAAGACACAAATGGGAGGTTTGTAATTCTCAAAGCCCTGACAAATGGAAAATAATCTGTTGTTTTAAATGTTTATTGCCCTCCAGCTCATCGCCTCAAATATTTGGTAGATGGGCTTTCTAAACTGATTAGTCTTGAGTCCTGGCTTATCATTATAGGGGGAGATTTTAACTGTCTCATGGATCCCACAGTAGACAGGTTGCCCCTCAATAACTTCTATACAAACTAAACAATTAGTGGATCTGTGTGTGGAGTTAGGGTTGGTGGACATCTGGAGGCGTCTGCACCCTACAGACAGGGATTTTACATTTTTTTCCAATCCACACAGATGTCACAGTAGACCATTTGGCCCATTGAGTCTGCAATGACCCATCAAACAGCATCCCACCCAGACCCCTATCCAATCCCCATAACCTCTGTTTTACCACGGCTAACCTACATTGCAGACAATGTAGCATGGCCAATCCACCTAACTCGCTCATTTTGGACTTTGGAAGGAAACTGGAGCACCCAGAAGAAACCCATGCAGGCGCAGGGAGAACATGCAAACTGTACACAGTCACCCAAGGCAGGAATTGAAGCTGGGTATCTGCGCTGTGAGACAGCAGTGCTAACTACTGAGCCATCGTGCTGCCACTTAATGTTCTAAAAGCTATAACATTCATATGCAGGAATCCTGTCCTCTCCAAACAGAACATTTTCATGTTTTATGCTTTTTTCAATGAAAGAAAACATGGGTGCAACTATTTCCTGGCAAATTCACCATGGTAACACCACACCAATCAAAGGTCACTTGCCAATCAATTAGCCGCCTTTTCCTATGCAGTATAAATTGTTGTTCCCTTTGAAATTGAGTATTCTTGTGTCTGTCCTGATGAATGCTTAAAAAGAACCTCAGAACCAAGTCGCCGTTGTTTTTCAGAAATATTCAAGAATGAAATAATAGGGAGACAATGATATTTGTGGGTACGTAAGGTGGTGTTGGGGAAATAAAATTGACCATTATCAGCTTCCTGAAGAAGGGCTTATGCCCGAAACGTCGATTCTCCTGCTCCTAGTGGGCGGCACGGTGGCCCAGTGGTTAGCACTGCTGCCTCACAGCACCTGAGACCCGGGTTCAATTCCCGCCTCAGGCGACTGATTGTGTGGAGTTCTCCCCGTGTCTGCGTGGGTTTCCTCCGGGTGCTCCGGTTTCCTCCCACAGTCCAAAGATGTGCAGGTAAGGTGAATTGGCCATGCTAAATTGTCCATAGTGTTAGGTAAGGGGTAAATGTAAGGGCATGGGTGGGTTGCGCTTCGGCGGGTCGGTGTGGACTTGTTGGGCCGAAGGGCCTGTTTCCACACTGTAATGTAATGTAATCTAATCTAATCTTGGATGCTGCCTGACCTGCTGTGCTTTGCCAGCAACACATTTTTCAGCTCTGATCTCCAGCATCTGCAGTCTTCACTTTCTCCATTATCAGTTTTCGACCAGTTACAAACAATTTACCACCATACCCCAAGACTGTCATCCTTTAGTATTATAAATCATGCAAACTCTAGCAGATCTCCCATGGAGATGCTCAGTGTCCATTTCAGCAACCAGTTTAGTTGCTGTTATAAAATCATAGAGATCTACAGAAAAAAAACCCTTCTCTGCTGGTCAAAAACAAGCACCTAATTTTTAATCCCATTTTCCAGCACTTGGCTAAAACATTGTGCCTTGATATCACAAGTGCACATCTAAATACTTGTTAAATCTTATGAGGAATTCTGTTTCTACCAGTCTTGCAGGCAGTGAGTTCCAGATTCCCACCCTGCTCTGGGTGAAAAGGCTTTTCCTCACATCTGCACAAAACATTCTGCCCTTGTCTTAAATCTATGCCTCCTGATTATTGATCCCTCCATCAAGGGCAAAAATCTCCTCCTGTCCACCCTATCTCTGCCCCTCATAATTTTATACATTCTCTATCATGACTCCTCTTGATCTCCTCTGCTCCAAGGAAAACAACCACTGTCTGTCTAATTTCTGTTCATAACTGAAATAGGAGAAAGTGAGGACTGCAGATGCTGGAGATCAGAGCTGAAAATGTGTTGCTAGAAAAGGGCAGCAAGTCAGGCAGCATCCAAGGAGCAGGAGAATCGACGTTTCGGGCATGATTCCTGAAGAAGGGCTCATGCCCGAAACGTCGATTCTCCTGCTCCTTGGATGCTGCCTGACCTGCTGCACTTTTCCAGCAACACATTTTCAGCTCATAACTGAAATACCCAGCCCAGGGGCAAAATCCTGATGAATCTTCCCTGCACCCTCTCCAGTGCACTCGCATCTCTCCTACAATATAGAATTCCATATCTGCACACAATACTCTACTCTAGCAATGGCCTTACCAATGTTTTACACAGTTCCAGCATCATCTCCGTGCTCTTAAATTCCATGTCTCAGCTAATAAAGGCAAGTATCCCCTGTGTCATCTTAACCATTTTATACACATGTCCTCTACCTAGAGGGACCACTGAACGTGCACACCAAGATCCCTCTGATCTACAGTGCTTCCCAAGGTCCTACTGATCTTCATGCATTCCCTTGCCTTGTTTGACCTGCTCAAATGCATCATCTCACATTTATCCGGATTGATCAGCTTATCTGACCAGCCTGCCTACATTCATCTTTAGTCTAAGGCTATCGTCCTCACTATTTACTACCCTAACCATTTTGGTACTGTCTGTGAACTTACTGATCAATTCTCCTACATTCAAATCTAAATAATTTATGCAAACTACAAACAAGAGCTCCAAAACTGACAATTGTGCGACACCATTGGACCAGACTTCCGATTGGAAAAGTACTCACCCATTACCCTCTGCTTTCTGCCATTCAGCCAATAGCAGGTCCAATTTGCCAAATTTGCTTGGGTCCAGTGGGCTATTACCTTTGCTTTCAGTTAGTGCAGGACCTTGTCAAAAGATTTGCTGTAAATCCAAGGACTCAGCACGGTGGCTCAGTGGTTAGCACTGCTACGTCACAGCCCCAGGAATGTGGGTTCAATTCCAGTTTCAAGTGACTGTCTGTGAGGAGTTTGCATATTCTCTATGTCTGCGTGGGTTTCCTCTGGGTGCTCCAGTTTCCTCCCACAGTCCATGGATTGGCCAAGCTAAATTGCTCAGTGTCCAGGGATGTGTGGATATGGTGGATTAGCCATGGAAAATGCAGGGTTATAGGGAGAAGGTGGGTCTGGGTGGGATGCTCTTCAGAGGGTCTGTGTGGACTCACTGGGCCAACTGGCCTCCTTCCACACTAGGGATTGTAAGAGACTATGTCAAAAACATTGCTGCATTCTACAGACCTGGTCACCTTTTCGATCAGAGGTGACCCCATAACAAAAGGATAGTGTCTATTCTTGATTGATCCCTAACTCTCCACGATGAGATAAGTTAAAGTGTAATTTTGCTTCAGGCTGACGATCGTTGTTCAGGATTAACTGACTGGCTTTTCAACAATAAAGAATTGTTGGTCAAAGAATTCAGTAAAATGATTCCTGAGTCAGGAATGTGTTGTCAAATATAAAAATATTTAAAAGTTTAAGAATGCCAAGGATAATTAGTGAATAGAATTAAATTAATGTTGAAAAATAAATCACTTGATGTCTGTAAGTGGGATAAAAATAGCTATGGTATTTCTGATATTATTACAGAACCAGAGAATTGTTATTGTGCTCTCCAAAAGGGCAGTCTAACCTGGTGTCATTCTCCTGCCTTTTCCCTGTATCCTTCAACATTGTTTCTATTTTAGTAAAGAGTGAGTCTGATGGATGAATGGCTTCCTGTGTTGTTAATGACTAGGGTTTTGTTCTCAAGTGTTTGTAGCTGCTTCATATTACATCACTGTAAAAAATAAAATAATTATTTTCTGAGGCTGTCTGATGTGGACGTTGGATTGGGAATAATTTTTTTCCGAGATTGCCTCATTTAAACAATTTCAGGCACCAAAGGGTTTAAAATATTGGTACTGATATTAGTGTAAAGCTTAATGATGTCCAAAGAAACTTCCTAACTGCAACTTGCTAATTTCTACAAATTTGGAGGAGCAATAATTGATAAGATTCAAACTGTGAGATGATAGATTTCCATCTCCATCATTGTAACCACTTCGACATGTGACCCAGAAAAATCCATAGTGTTCTCAGGATTACTCGCCTGTCAACAAAGCCAATGCATGATTACACCCAATTGTTATTAATCTGTTGGTTGTTTTTGGTTTGTCCTCTCAAGATGAGGAAAACAGACAAGAAGGAAATCCATCCAAAGAGCCTGTAGTTCTCAGGAAAAGTGTGAAAGGACCACGGCTTAAACTGGACGCTCAGCGGTAACTAAAATTTCAACTTTGGTTTGTCCTATGAACAGTATTGTTGACGTAATCAGTTCCCTAGCATTGCTGGGCACAGTGAGGAGAGTGATGAATTGCAATCATAACGTGTCATTTGAACTGCCCAAAGTCCCTGTTGGTGAAAATAACATTTTTAAAAATATAAATTGAATCAATGAATATAAAATCTAAAATTAAGGTATGAAAAAAAGAACTGCCAGTAAAAATTCTTTCCAGATATTTGGGAGTCAGGCAATGGAATCAGCTGTTTGCAGATGCTGTTTCTGTCTTGTATCTATTATTTCCTGGCTGCTGATCCTGAGGGACTGAGGACCACTTGACACAGCCTATCAACCTTGTCAGTTTATCATCATTTCAACAGCAGTTACTTGTTAGTGATTAGCTGTGGGACTTTGAATTTGGCTGCCTCCTTCTAGCCCAGCAAGGCGGAGACCAGTTGTTGCTACATCAGTGGTGGTTACAATCTGACAGTAATTGGTTTTCTTTTCTCTCAGTTAGATGGGTTCAAGCTCCACTTCAAGGCCTGAGGCTCTTCTATTGCAGTGGTAATGTCCTTACCGTGAAACCTGGAGGCCTAGGTTCAAGTCCCACCTATTCCAGATATATGTCATAACATTTTTGAACAGGTTAATTAGAAAATATCCACAATCAAAGGCAACATTTCAATGCAGGACAGAGGTTGCAATTGTTGGTGATGCATTTTTCAGTTATGTTAAACTAAGGTTCCATTTATCACTGTAGTGGTCATAAAAGAACTAATGGTTCTATTTGAAAGAAAACAGGTGAGTTTTCTCAGTATTCTGTGAGAGGATTAGCTGTTCATTTTATTTGTTGCTTGCTGTGTGCAAATATGATACCACAAAATAGTTCAGTGCAAAATGTCCTTGGAGATGTATTGGTGAAGAGTGTTTTTTTCAGTCATTTTATTTTATTGCAATTACAATGACTTGTTGAGGTATCTGGAGGTGGATCAGGAACAGCAGGCTACTAAATACCAATTCTGTTATGATTTTGTGAAGAAATTAAATAGTGAATTTGTTCAGACGTCATTTATTTCCTCTTTATTTCTTCATGGGATGTGTCACTGACTAGGCTAACATTTGTTGATCATCCGAAATTACCTTTGAACTGAGTGACTTGCTCGGCCATTTAATAGGGCAGTTAAGAGTCGACCATATCTCTGTGGGTCTGGAGTTGCATGTAGGTCAGTGAGCCAGTTGGCTTTGTCTCGCTAAGGAACAATCACTATGTGGGCTGCAGGCGTCTTTCCCATAGCCCATACTGTGTCATCCCATTTTATTTTATTTTGGGCATCATATTGTGATTGGGTTTGCATGTCCCTCTGATCCCCAGATGATAAGTGTGGACATCATGCGCACATCATGTCCTAAGGAAATACTCTCCAAATTTCCATACATTTCACTTTCAGAACAGTTACCATCTCCCACTTCACTCATAACCCATCCTATACCCCCAATCTCAAATGTTTCATCCCTCAACTCCTATATCTCCCCATTCCACACCAGCTCTCTCTACTGCATTCTCATGTAACACAAACAGAATTTTCAATACCCCAAATGGCACTCACTCTTTCAGAGAATAACTTTATCCACTTTGTTATCTTGTCGTGGCATGTATTCTGCATTTAGCAGAACACATTGTGGTATCTGATAGTATACTGTCTTTTGCATTTCTGATATTGAGGTCTTGTATAACTATTTGAGATCTAATTTTTACCAAACCCTTTTCTATATGTAAAAGATTGACCTCTGATCGAGGATTGCCAGCTTTACAGGATCTGTTCAATACTGTTCGATTTAAAGGCAAAGGACATGAGGTAAGGGAGAAAAATTAAGGTTCCTCTGCTAGATTAGAAACCAGTGTAGGTCAGTGGCTGATTTTAAATTTATCTTTGTTTTAAATTTTACTGAGGCTTCCTCCCTTGATATCTTGCAACTTCCTCAAGCATCATCAACCTCAACTCTCTGTTCTCCAGTTCTGGCCTCTTGTACATTCTTGATTTTAATCAGTTGACTGTTAGTCATTGCACTTTGAGCTGTCTAGGCCCTAAACTGTGAAATTGTTGTCTTTAATCAATTTAGTGCTGCCTCCTTGTTAAGATCCTTATTAAAACCTAGGTCTTTGATCAAGCTTTATGTTACCTGTACTAATAGATCCTTATGTGGATCAGATTAAATTTTGTTTAATAATGCTCCTGTGAAGCACCCCGAGAGGTTTTACAATGTAATGGTGCTATATAATGAAACGTGTTATTTTTCTGTTCGCAAACCTGTCTAAATGTAATCCATGGAAGAGGCCGCTTCCTGTATCAATGTGTTATTTCTTGCAGTCGTCACCATTGTTGGTTCATTGAACAAATTGCCAATTTTACATTTTTCTGCCTCGCAAATGTACTTGCTCTCGTTCTTAATACAATAGTGATTGGCTTATAATAGGCCCAATCATTGCAAATGTAATGTTAATATGTTCATATTTTCTCTCACTCCAAACCTTTCGTGAAGCGTTGACTCCTTGTAATGGGGATGTTATACAGGAATCTGTCATCCTTTGCATCTTGCCTAGTGAGATACTGCAGAGATCAGACCCCAGCTATTACAAAATATGTTACTAATGTAGGGTGGCATGGTGGCTCAGTGGTTAGCACTGCTGCCTCACAGCGCCAGGGACCTGGGTTTGATTCCATCCTCTGGTGACAATCAGTGTGGAGTTTGCACCTACTCTTTGTGTTTGAGTGGGTTTCCTCCAGGTGCTGTGGTTTCCTCCCACAGTCCAAAGATGTGCAGGTTAGGGTGGATTGCTAAATTACGCATAGTGTCCAGGGATATGCAGACTAGGTGGATTGGCCATGGTAAATGCAGAATTACAGGGATAGGGTAGGGGGGTTCATCTGTGTGGGATGCTCTTCAGGGAGTTTGTGTGGACTCGATGAGTCAAATAGCCTGCTTCCAGGCTCTAGGGGAATCTGTGAAGATGAGGGAACAAAATGTAGTATCTCAAATTTGCAGGTGTCACAAAGCTGGCTGGAAGAGGAAGCTGTGAGGAGGATGCAAAAATGTTAGTGTGATTTGGACAGGCTGAGTGAGGGGGCAAATATGCAGCATAATGTGGAGAAATGTGAAGTTTCCACTTTGGTAGCACATGTAGGAAGACAGATTATTATTTAAATGGCTGTATATTGAAGGAGGGGAATGTTCACCAGGATCTGAGTGTCCTTGTGCATCAGTTGCTGAAAGTAAGTGCACAAGTGCAGGAGGCAGTAAAGGTGGCAAACTGTATGTTGACTTGTGTAGCAAAAGGATGAGAGTACAAGAACAAGGATGTCTTACTGCATTTGTACAGGGCATTGGTGAGGCCACATCTAGACTATTTTATGCAGTTTTGGTCTACGTATCTGCGGAAAGATATTCTTGCTATAGAGGTATTGCAGTGAGTATTAAATTGATACATGGGATGGCAGAACTGATGAATAAGGCGAGAGTGAGTACGTTAGTATTGCATTCACTGGAGTTTACAAGAAAGAGACAGGAATCTCTTAGAAACCTGTAAAATTCTAATAGGACTAAACAGGTTGGATGTAGGAAGGATATTCCCACTGGTGGGGGAGTCTAGAAGCAGGGATCGTAGTTTAAGGATAAGGGAAAAATCTTTTAAGATTGAGGAAAGGAAAAATTACTTCACCAGAGAGTGGTGAGTTTGTGGAATTCGCTATCACAGAAAACAGTTGACACCAAAACATTGTTTTCAAGAAGGAGGCAGGTATAGCTCTTGTGGCTAAAAGGATCAAGGGATATGTGGAGGGAAAGTTCAGATATTGAGTTCGATGATCAGCGATGATCTTCTTGAATGATGAAACAGGCTTCAGATGTCAAATTACCTCCTCCTGTCTTCCATGTGTCTACTGTCGTGGTTGTTCTTGTGCGAACTTAACAGATGAGTTAGTGCAGAGGATAGCACTGTGGAAAATAAAACAAACTACTTTGACATTGCTAGAAGCACAGCTGCTATCAGGAGTGTAGATTAAGCGTTTTTCAAGGAGTGTTCATTCATGTTGATCCTTTTGCATATCAAATACAGTTTTGTAAATCTTTTGAGCTTTGAGCTGTTTCATGAATATTTAATATTGATGAGAATAGTGGATAATTGGAGCAGGGACAGTTATCATGAGTCATGAGTTTTCATTCAGCTAACTGCCCAGAAACTTAAATATCAAGTTTGGTGCAGAATTTTATATATTGGTTCAGCACTTTTTTTTTTCTCTTTCTTTTCACTTGATAGTGATTGGTGAGCACCGATCCCTTTGTATTCCAGTTATCATGATGTATGTTGCCTCAATTGCTGTTACAGGCAATTATGCTGTTTGGTTTGGGTATAATTTTTCACAATTTTTAAAAATGAATTAACACGATGATGCAGTAGCATACACTGAAACCCATGAATGCATCATTACATGATAACAGTATGTGCAATAATGTTGATATTCCAGGATTACACTTCACTTGCATAATGGCCATATGTAAGAAACAGGATGGATTTCATCAATTTAAACAGATAGCTAGGATTCTAAATAAGATCAGTTTCTGAAAGACAAAGCTTGTTTCACATTTCAGAACACTCTGGGGTTTAGGCTATCCTATCCTATCCTTTGTTCAGACGTGAACAGAGATTTTATTTGTCAATGCACTGGGAGAGGAGGCTGCAGGACTGCACAAAAACAGTAAAGTTTGGGTTTTTTTGGTTCTAAAATTGGGTAGATTGTGTAAGGGATTTGCAATTTTAGGTTCTACTTATTGCCACTTAAATTAAAATTCCCCATTGGTGTTTTTGATGAGTAATGCTAGGCAGAGAATTCTTCCCTTGACCTGACCTATTGCATTGTATTTGGCTTTGGCCTTTAATCCTCTACAATGTTTACATAATGTGTTTTCTTCTCTTTTCCCACTGTTAAGAGTGAAGATGTGAAGACTCTCCTTTGGCAAATGGAGCATTGGGCTCATAGGCTGTACCCGAAATTGCAGTTTGAAGAATTTATTGAAAAGGTGGAGGCCTTGGGTAGCAAAAAAGAAGTTCAGGTATCTTTTCAATATTGCTTATTTGTTTTCTCTCCTCCCTGTTCTTTGTGATGAATTTTTTTCCAGAAAATAGATTTTCATAACAATTCGCAGCCATATACCATTTATATTGAGCAAGAAACACTGAATGAGATTGCTACAAAAAGTGCTAAGTCATCATGCTCACCTGGAAAGTTGGTGCAGGCATGATAAGCCAAATGGCCACCTTGTGTGAGATATGTTTTTGAGATTTTGTGATGGCTCTGAGTAAATCGATCCCGGTATCACCTACTTGATAATATTAGTTGGTGAGGAATGTCCGTGGAATTGTTCCTCTACTGAGATGTACAGTCTATGCTTGCACTCTTGTCAAAGGAAGGAAGAAGAGCTGTAATTGTAACATTAATTATGTTATGGAAGGAAAATATCACACAGCATTATTTGAAGGAGAGTTCTTGGAGTCCGCGTGAATGCTTATTCCTTGGCTACCATCAAATTAGTTCATTTGTTATCTCCTTCCTTCATTAATTGCACACACATTAGTTGGCTTATATTTCCAGAGCTCTGCCAGTTGGTCATTTCAGGGCACTTGGAATAGTAAAAGAGTAGCTTGTGCTTTTGTCAACTACTTATGCATGTCTTGACAATACAGTTCTATAAACATAGCAGGTCTGCTAATTGTTTATTTTGAAGCAGATGAACTAGCTGGTGAGACATCTAGCAATCTACTCCTTCAATAGATCAGTCTGGTCAGTGTTTGGCCTGATTGGGTTATGGGGAGATGGCATTCTTGCATGCTAACTTTATGGGAGCAGTGATTTTTGATCTCTAGTTAAGACTGCAAACTACTCCTATGGTTAGAAAGAAAAATGAAGAGCATCTGGTCCTAAAAATACTCCTTTTTAGATGGACAGTAGGACAATGTGCCATGTGATATGGTGCACAACCCTCTGTAGATTATAACAGCAGTTGCCCTCCTTATTTGACCATGAACTAGGATTTGTGGTCGTGCTTTTTGCTGAAATTTACCATGGTAAACTGTTACATTATCATTTCCTGTTCACTTTTGCAAATTGTCTCACAAAGTCGTTGGAATGTCCAGCCACTAGGTGGCCACAGAGGATATTTTTAAAGGTTCCAGTTCAATTTGAAAACCAATCAGAGTTTAAGTCTCGTGCAGTTTCCCTATGTAATATCATTAAAAGATTCAGTTTGTATTTGCTCATTTTCACTTGCATATCTACATATTTCTTAAAACAGAAAGGTATCTGTGGAGAGAGCAAACCAGCATTAAAGTTTCATGTTAATGACCTTTCCTGCAGTTTATATTAGTCATGTCATTTTTATCTTCCAGACTTGCTTGAAGAAAATTCGCCTTGATATCCCCATTACACATGAAGACTTTATTTCCAAAGAAGGCAAGTGCTCCTTTCAAATCTTCATTCAAAATTTATATTATTTTTCCCATCTAAATCAAAGTTTAATGAACATTTTACAGTATGTTTTCCAGTAAATATACTACAGATTCAAAGGTTTATATCTGAGGCTGTTACCATTGCATTTTAAAAACAAAATCTAATCTTTGTTCCACTGAACAGTAAGATGTGGTTTTTTTGGGAATTGGGGCAAAGAAGTGTTCAGGCATCAATGAAATCATTCAAGTCCAACCAGTATGTGGTGGTTTTTCCTCCATTTAAGTGTATCCCTGATTCCTTTATTAACTGATTTTCAACTGGTAACATGTTCTCTGCATTAATCCTGAATTCTAGCAGTACATTCCGATCTCCCAGCTGTGTTATTTTAAAAAAATAATCTCTTGCTGTCTGTCTCAAGAAGTCACTTGCACTTCATTTTGGGTAAGATTGCGTAAGTACTTGCCAATAAGAATCACTGCACTGCAATGAGGAACAGGAACTCATTTGTGTCTCTTCCATTTAAACAAAGGAGCAGAGACTGGCTATGGCTTATAAATTACTGTCTGATACCCTGTAATTCCACAAAGATAAAGATCAAACCCAGAATATGTTTTCTACCTTTAGACACTGCTTTTACCCAGTACAGCTTTGTGGATTTCCATTACTACAATGCTGAAGCTCAGTTCTGCAGGCACCAAATATCCCCAAAAGGCCTGTATTGTGTAAATATTGAGAATGGAATATCTGTGGGTTATTCAGTCTGACAGCATCAATGCTGCTCTGCTACATTGATACACATGTACTCTTTGCAGCATGAGGGAGAGAAAAAGTGATAGTAACAAGAATTGGAGACCCTGGCTTAAGTTATCTCATCACAGTTAAGGACTGAATTTAGACTCTCTTGGTTTCTAAATTCAATTTTCTTAGTAGATATGTTCACAGGCAATCAGAAGATTTTTTTTGAGCTATGATGAATCGACCAAAAACACAATCCTCCTTTTGAAATAACATTTAATTACAGTTGTAGAGAATGAGAATGACCTCCAAATTGAAAACTTAGAAACTCCATTCAGTCTATTGCCCGACCAATCAGCTGCAGAATCTACTCCGAGCTCAAGCATACTCTCGGAGGAACAGCAGCTTAGGATCGAAAGGAACAAGCAGCTTGCACTTCAGAGACGACAAGCAAAACTTCAGTTAACAAAACAGACATCCTCCAATGGTAAGTGTGTTTTCTAATCGAATTCAATACAGTCAACTTTAATTTCCATCCTTAAAATAGGTTAGATCCATCCAGAGTTTGACTCTAATCAGTTTGAAAAGGGGAAGTGGGACATTTCCTTTCTCTGAAAAAATCTGCCTTCAAAAAAGATACAATTATCTTATGCACTGTGGAGAAATTAGAATTCAGCAGTCTACACAAGTGCTTTCTCAATCACTAAGTAAATGGAACAAGTATGTGCCTGGAACAAAATGTGCTGGTTAAATATGGTTCCTGTCTATATGGCTTATAAAGTAATTTAGTTTCTTGGGATAACATTTTTATTTTTGAAAACCAAAACATACACTTTTGCACTGATTTTTGACGACTTTAAATTTTATTGAAAATTTATTCTGTAGGGTGTGACCATCACTGGCTGACCAGCATTTATTGCCTGTCCCTAGTTGCTCTTGAGAAGGTGGTGGTGACCTTCTTTCTTGAACCACTGCAGTCGACCTGCTGTGAGTAGACCCACAATACCATTAGGGAGTCAATTCCAGATTTTGACTCAGTGACAATGAAGGAACTGTGATTTATTTCCAAATCAGGATGGTGTGCCTTGAAGGAGAACTTGAAGGTGACAGTGATGTTCCCATGTATCTGCTGTCCTTGTCCTTCTAGATGGGAGTGGTTGAGAGTTTGGAAGGTGCTGTCTGAGGATCTTTGGTGAATTTCTGCAGAGCACACTGCTGCTATTGAGCATTGGTGGTGGAGGGAGTGGATGATTGTAGAAATAGTGCCAATCAAGCAGGCTCCTTTTTCCTGGATGGTGTTAAGCTTTGAGTGTTGGAGCTGCACTCATCCAGGCAAGTGGGGAATATTCTATTCTATTCCTGACTTGTACATCGTAGATGATGGGATAGACTTTGGGGAGCCAGGAGACGAATTACTCGCTGCAATACTCCTAGTCTCTGACCTGCAGTTGTAATCATTAAGCGGAGAGTCCAGTTGAGGTTTTGGTTAAGGTGACCCCTAGGATGTTGATAGGGAATTCAAGGATGGTAACACCTTTGAATATCAAGAGGCAATGATTAGATTGTCTTTTATTGGTGATGGTCATTGCCTGGCATTTGTTTCAGCCCAAGCTTGAATATTGCTAGATCTTGTTGCAATTGAACATGGACTGTTTCAGTATCTGAGGAGTCACAAATGGTGCTGAACATTGTGCAATCATCAGCGAACATCCCCACTTAATGATGGAGGTAAAGTCATTGATGAGGTAGCTGAAGTTGGTTGAACCTAGGACACTACCCTGAGGAACTTGGGGACTGGAGAACTACTGTTACTATTCTTTCCCATTTCTTTAAGAGAAAAATTTGATTTCATGACTATCCAAAATATATAAATTTTGAATACAAACTTAAATAGAGTTCTGAACTGGACCTGAAACATTACTCTGGTTTCTCTTCACAGATGCTGCCAGACCTGATTTGTTCCGCCAGCAGTTTGTTTTGTTTTATCCCTTTTGGTTTGCTAACCAACGTGACCTGAACCTAAGAGTTAGCAGAATGCAGACTTAAATCTAATCAATAAATTCAACTGCACTGTTATTTTGCACAGTATACAGTATGATCAGAAACTAAATGAAATTCCACCCTGTTGCCTTATCTTCATTTTTCAGAAACTTTGTCAACTCTTTCTAAATTTAAATGTTTGTCGAGTTCACATGCTAAAACTTAAGTTTTTCCAATACCTTGCAGTTTGAATGGCATTACGCATAGCAAACGAGGCCAGTTCTCAGGCTTTCTGACTGAATCACAAACGCTAATCATTGGTACAATTTGGCTGTGCTTTTGTTTCACAAATAAAAATTGGATTATTCATGTGTTTTGGTTTACTTATTCTTTCAGATCTAAATGATTCTCCGGCCTTGAGTCAGTCTGTCGAACAAAATCCAGTTAAGGTGTTGAGAGATTCTACGGATAGCTATGAAGATCCAGATGCTGAAGATTTGAAAAAGGCAACTGAAACTGAATCCTTTAAGCCAATTCAGCAACCAGAGTCTCCAACAGAAATAGATCTCTCTTTGGAAACCTCAGAACACTTATCTGAGGTAACCAAAATAACTGACTGTGCTGTATCAACACATGAATCTGAAACCACAATTGAAGACAATTTTTCTACACCCATTCCAGAAACAACAACTGATTCACAGAATCTGTCCATGGAACAGTTAACTGAAATAAGAGATGTCTCTCAAATAATACAGGAATTAGAAACTACAACTTAAGTTGATTTAAAATATTGGGATGTCAGGCCAGTGATTATTTGAGGCAAAAGTAAAGAATTTGACAAGGTTTGATAATGTGGCAGAAAATAATCATTCCATACCTTCAGCAGTGTAACTGATGTTTGCCATAAGTTTGTGCGAAATATTTGTGTCTATCTATGTCATTAGTGTGGATCTGATATAGACGTCCTTCACATTTAATGCCATAGATTTGCTATTTAAGGGCTAGTTGTGTATTGGTTGATACTGATAAAGAATGAATCACACTAAAGCTAGAAGATCATTTTAAATACTATTCAACCTTTGCAGTTGTTGTGTAAGTCAAAATACACAGTCCAGTTTTGGAGAAAAATATTCTTTTTGTTCTCTTGTGTAAGCTTTCAAAAGAATTGAAGTGTTTGTTAAGGCCTAGTAGAGCAATTTAGTTCTGTCTTTGTACTTTTTTGGAGAAAATAAACTGTTACAAGCTGGACTTAAGCACTAATGATGAGACTGTTGCTAATAAAAGTTTTTATTTTTAAACACCCCTAAAAAGGGTATGAAGACAAATTGAATTGTCATACTTGAATAAAAATTATAATAATATTTACATCCTGTTGAAAAAATATTCATACATCTTCTCATGACATTGAAATCTTTTACACAATCTCCTGTGTGGCTTCAAGATAACACCTGGTTTACTTGAAACTGTAGGTCCCTGTCGATTTTCTTGAGTGCAACTATAGACAGAAGTAAAATTGCTGTCAAATTTGCTCGAAAAACCACAGCCATTTTCAGGAGTATTGCGTCAGTTAATATATATTGGTCTGATAGTGGTTTTGGTTAAGAAATTAAAACAGACCCAAAGTCTTGATTAAACTACTGCAATTATCCGACTGCAACATCTAGAAGTGCCAGTTCCTTAATTTCTTCTAATAACAAATAGAGGCTGTTGCCTTTGGTTTGACAATATTCCTTATCTTCATCTCTGACTGATGTACTTTTTGCATGCTCTTGAGCAAGTTGTGCCTCTTCAACAGATCTGATTACATCCCGTATCAAGTCAGTCTTTGAACTGTGTGAGGTTTCGTGCATAGGCTCCGTGTTGGTCTTATTATAAGGTTGGTTGCTGATGATGTCCAATTTGATGCTGTCAGGATGTGATTGAGATGAGAGTTCAAATATTCTTACCTTTTTGACCAAGAAAGGGGAGACAAGTTTAGTTCAAAAAACTCAGTTATTAGAAACCAACTTAGAAACCCAACCAATTAATCAAACCCTCAGCAAATTAAAAATACTCAAATCAGTCTGGATTTGTGATGAATATTGGACAATGCACCAGGCTAAAGGAAGAGTTTGACCATTTGATTTTAATAACAAATTGCAATTATGAACTCAGTCCATCAATGCAGGGAACATTGTAAACATGAGCAAATGATTCATGGTTACAAATTCAGGAGAAAGTACAAATCACATAGTAAAGACTTAGTGAATTATAAAAGTTGGAGATTGAATTAATCTGTTATAAACAAACTTTTTAATGCAATGGTCATGCATCACTGGTATAACTTCCCTATTTGCCTACTGGTTCTATCACTCTAAACATATAACCTCATTATTCTACATAGTATCACATTTTCAAAAATTCTTGAGCAAAAGGAGAAACTCAAGGCTTTGGCCCTTTTTTTCTTTTATTCTATTTCTTTTTCTAAACTTGTCTTCATCTGATGTTTCCTTTTTTAGTTCAGATTCTGTTCAATACTTACACTTGGATAGAAATTATGAAGTGTATACTTACAGTGATGTGATCAAACAGAGAGAAAGTAACTGATCCTCCATCCACTGTAGTAGAAATAATTTTGTCTCTAAGGCGTTTGAGACAGCCCGGTTTCCAGACACATGATCCATCAGACTTTGCTGAGATCACAAGACCCTCTTTATTCTTCAGGAATGCTGGAGCTTTTATGCCATACCTGGTTTACACAGTACATCTCAATTTATTTTTACCAATTATGTGCAGAAAAAAGTAGAATAGAAGCTGATTATTTAAATATACAGTACAGCAAAACTGTTAGCTTTCAAAGGACAAGAAATGAACTCTGAAGATATTGTACCATTCTATGATTCAGTGTACAGAAGGAAAACTTCAGTTTTAATGCATTATATTTGTCTATTGACTAAATTACAAAAATCAAGAAATTGCTTCAATGAAGGTCATCACGTTCTCTCTATGTCAAAAACGAATGCAATCAGTTTAATGGGGAAGTTATTGGAGAAGAAACAGATTTGCATTGATTTACTGCCTTTCACAAAGTTGTTCAAGATATCCTGAAGTACTTTATAGTTGTGACTCCCGGGACAATACTTCTCACTGTGCAGCAGTAACCTCTTACTGATCTAGTACGTCAAGCTAAATTTTGTGGGAGTGGTAAGTGAGACTGCTACTAACTGATCCACAACGAACAACTTTTTTGTTGTGGTTCTGTTCGCCGAGCTGGGAATTTGTGTTGCAGATGTTTCGTCCCCTGTCTAGGTGACATTCTCAGTGCTTGGGAGCCTCCTGTGATCTTTCCCCCGGCATTTATATTGGTTTGTCTCTGCCGCTGTCGGTTGTCAGTTCCAGCTGTCCGCTGCAGTGGCCGGTATATTGGGACAGCTGGAACTGACAACTGAAAGCAGCAGAGACAAACCACTATAAATGCCGGAGGAAACATCACAGAAGCACTTCACAGGAGACTCCCAAGCACTGAGGATGTCACCGAGACAGGGGACGAAACGTCTGCAACACAAATTTCCAGCTCGGCGAACAGAACCACAACAACGAGCACCTGAGCTACAAATTTTCTCACAAACTTTTAACAACTTTTTTCCCCAACTATTATATGCCCATCCTGACAAGCATACCTTTTTTTTTGTGATACCTAGGCAGTTAAGTGCTTGGGCATTTTTGCACAATCTCACATACCCATCATAATTTTCAAGGCCTCGTGGCCCAAGCGGCAACTTGCACGTTGCTGAAATGAATCCCTCATTACTTTTCCAGCTTGCCTCTCTGAGACAGGAACTAGTAGTTTCAGGTTAACTACAGGATTTGAATGATGTAGAATACAATATAATTATATTTCTGCTTCACTGCATTACTTAAATGAAAAGAAACTTCACAATGCTGAATGTTCAGGAATCTGGGTGTTTTTGTGTATGAATAACAAATGAGCACACATTTAAGTAATTACAAGGTCAATGGGATGTTGGAGTATACTGTAAGGTGGAGAAAGTGAGGGCTGCAGATGCTGGAGATCAGCTGAAAATGTGTTGCTGGAAAAGCACAGCAGGTCAAGCAGCATCCAAGGAACAGGAGAATCGACGTTTTGGGTATGAGCCCTTCTTCAGGAATGAGGAAAGTGTGTCCAGCAGGCTAAGATAAAAGGTAGGGAGGAGGGACTTGGGGGAGGGGCGTTGGTAATGTGATAGGTGGAAGGAGGTCAAGATGAGAATGATAGGCCGGAATGGGGGTGGGGCGGAGAGGTCAAGAAGAAGATTGCAGG
>NC_057745.1:98097-166738 GCF_004010195.1 Chiloscyllium plagiosum | reverse complement strand
GCCTCATCTTCCGCCTAGGAACCCTCCAACCACAAGGGATGAACTCAGACTTCTCCAGTTTCCTCATTTCCCCTCCCTCCACCTTGTCTCAGTCAAATCCCTCGAACTCAGCACCGCCTTCCTATCCTGCAATCTTCTTCCTGACCTCTCCGCCCCCACCCCCACTCCGGCCTATCACCCTCACCTTGACCTCCTTCCACCTATCACATTCCTATACTGTAAGGTGGGAATACAAGAATAGAGAAGTACAAGGCACTGGTGAGATTCACTAAGAGTACTATGAACAGTTTTGATCTCCTTTCTTGAGGGATGTACTTGCACTCAAGAGAGTTCCAAAGGTTTGCTTAGCTGATTCCTGGAGTGAAGCGATTGTCAATGAGGATTGATTGAGATGACCTACAGAAAAAGAGGATTCAGGGGAAGGGGTGGGTCTTAAGGTAGATGCTGGAATAATTTCCTCCAGTCAGATATCTTACTAAACCAGGGTGCACAGTTTAAAAATAAGGGTTTGCCATGTGGGTCATTAGCCTTTGAAATTCTCTTCCACAAAGAGCAGTGGAGATTGAGTCAATTAATATAGTCAAGGTTGAGTTAGATGTTGATTGAGCAGGCATTCATAGGGTCAGACAGGAAAGTGGAGTTAAGGCCACAAACAGATTCACCATGATCTTATTGAACAGGAAAGCAATCGGCCTACTCTTGGCCCTATTTCTTATGGTGTGCACAATTCCTGAAGAAGGGCTCATGTCCGAAACGTCGATTCTCCTGCTCCTTGGATGCTGCCTGGCCTGCTGTGCTTTTCCAGCAACACATTTTCAGCTCTGATCTCCAGCATCTGCAGTCCTCACTTTCTCCTATTTCTTATGGTTCAGGGATTGTCATATTGTCAGATACAACATTAAACCAAGATTCCATTTACTTTTCTGGTAAATTAGAGAACCCATGATACTTTTCAAAGAGCAAGGGAACTCTGTTATCCAGGCCAACAGTTATTGATCAATTAGCAGACTAGAATATGGTTATCTTTGTTCTGCCTTGCTGTGCGAACTAGATATTGCAGTTATCGACAGAACAAGAGCAACTAAATTTCAAAAATAATTCATTGGCTGTGAAGTACTTTGGTTCATAGTGAGAATGTGAAGGATGCAATGCAACATAAGACATTTTTTTAACTGTAGCCCTGACCATTCATATGTGACACTAAATCAGAACCAGGCTTTTTCCACATATTACAGTGACATGAACAAATCAGGACACAGTATAAAGATCAATGAGCAAACTCTGGTTTAAGGTATTCATTCTAGCTACTTTTGATTTATGAATAATTTGGAAATTGCAAATGCTACAATTTATCAGATTAGTTTTTAAATGGTATTGAACATTTCAAGAATTACCTTGGTACAAAAACCAGCACGCCATTTGCCCGAATTGAGTATATGATGCCATCTGCTATACAACGTTCGTCTGAAGGGTCTTTATCCTTAAAGTACATGCACTGAAATAACTCAATAGATTGTTTCTGCACATATTGTGCAGCCTAGAAAACAATGGAAAAGACCAGGCTTAATTAGGCCATTGCATTCAACGCTCTAATTTTCAAACTTTACTGCAGGGGAATCATTACTCTATAACTATGGACCCTTGGATCGCAAATTTCCAATTGAGACATTACTCACGTGGAAGTCAGCTCCAAAAAAAACCTGGTGCAGCTACAAAAATAGTCAGTTGACAATAAGTGCTATCAACATCTCTTGCAGGGGAGGAGAGAAATTAGCCAGGGCAGCATGGTGGCTTAGTGGTGAGCACTGCTGCCTCACAGCGCCAGGGACCCAGGTTCAATTCCCGCCTCGGGCAACTGGCTGTGTGGAGTTTGCATGTTCTCCGTGTCTGCGTGGGGTTCCTCTGGGTGCCTCCCATTGTCCAAAGATGTACAGGTTTGGTGAATTGGCCATGCTAAATTGCCCACAGTGTCAGGGGTGAATGTAGGGGAATGGGTCTGCATGGGTTGCTCTTCAGCCCAACAAGTGTGGACTTGTTGGGCTGAAGGGCCTGTTTCCACACTGTAGAGAATCTAATCTAATATAAAGTTAATTTTATTACTCCAGGTAGGAACTCTTGAGGTCCCACTGTTATCTATCAGCAATGCTGAATGGCCTCTGCCTGCCAAACAATTGGTGACTGGGTCACATAGAAAAAAAGGGTTTTATACCAAGCATTATAGGACTTTGTTACCTTCCATTCACTGAATCCTTTTTTAAAGAAAGCTAAATGCAAAGCTCTATTTTACAGAGTAATTCAGTAATACAGCAGACATCAGTTACTGGAGAGTTACTAATGATTTCCAGCAGAATTTTTTTTTAAAAAGGGTTGAGATAAGATATTCATAGCGCTCAAATTAGTGAGAACTAAACAACGTTTTCTATGTTTTTAAGCTGTTTTCTCTTCTGGTCCCTTTTCCTGAATGAACCAAACAAACTATAATCTGGACTCAAGTGAAATGCTGGCTGGCATGCAAGAGATAGGTTTCCCTTTCTTCTGAGGAATTCAGCTCAAAACATTCTATCAGTGTTCGCACTGACTTAACTTGCTAGGGAGCATAACATACACTGTTATATTAAGTTAGTTACTTGCTGAAAACAATATAACTTTCCCAACAAAACTTGATATACATGCTGATTATTGAATCCTTTTATATTCTGCTGTTCAAAAAGTGGAAGTTATTTTGCGTTTTGAACTGAAGTCAGGTACTGTACAATTTTCCCTTTCCCAAGTCAGGTGTGTACAATTAGGTGCAATTTCCACTGAATCTCAAGTATGCTTCAATCCCAACCTCTCAGCTGCACTAGGTGAGCAAAATATCTCAATTTCCTAAACTAGTCATCCTTGTAGCCTGAGTAAACATTCTTTGTTCAATAGCACTATTAATCTGGCTGCATTTAAATGTAGGTCATGAGGACAGAGAGCTATCCTAAAGTACTCTTTAGAGGAACGTAACTGAAAAGTTGTTTAACATTTCTGATCCATGTTTGCAATCTGCAAATTAGAATGACAGTTTTACAGCATGAAAAGATGCCCCTTTGGTCCGTCGTATCAGCATTAGTCATCAAGCACTCATCTACTCTAGTCCCACTTTCCATTATGTGGCCTATAACCTTGTATGCTATGGTGCCACAAGTAATTATCTAGATACTTATTAAATGTCTTGAGTGTTACCATCTCCACCACCATTTCAGGTAGTGAGCTTCAGATACTCAACACCCACTGAATCAAGAAAAATATTACTTCATAGAAACCCCACAGTGTGGAAACAGGCCATTTGACCCAACAAGTTCACATCAACCCCCCGAAATGTATCCCATCCAGATCCACCCCCTACCTGATCCCTGTAACCCTGCATTTCCCATGGCTAATTCACCCAACCTATACATCTCTGAACACTAAGGTGGATTGGCCATGCTAAATTGCTCAAATTTACACATCTTTGGACTGTGGGAGGAAACTGGAGCACCCGGTGGAAACCTATACAGTCGGTTCCTTGAGGTTGGAATCAAACCTGGATCCGTGGTGCTGTGAGGCAGCAGTGCTAACCACAGATATCGTGCCGCTCTAAATCTCCTTCCATCTTGGCTCCAAGGGCCTGTTCCAGTGTTGTATATTTCTATGTTGGGCGGCACGGTGGCACAGTGGTTAGCACTGCTGCCTCACAGTCGTCTGAGACCCTGGCTCCAAGGGCCTGTTCCAGTGTTGTATATTTCTATGTTCCTGCAAACTTTAAAGTGCACCCCCCTTTCTCCCACCACCACCGTTAATGATTCCTCTAATAAATGGAAAAACCTATTCCAGTCTATGCTGTCATAATTATTTGCAACCTAATCACCAGTAGCCCCTATAGGTCTTCTGA
Source organism: Chiloscyllium plagiosum (assembly GCF_004010195.1). Taxonomy (NCBI): domain Eukaryota; kingdom Metazoa; phylum Chordata; class Chondrichthyes; order Orectolobiformes; family Hemiscylliidae; genus Chiloscyllium; species Chiloscyllium plagiosum. Next base: position 162,837 of record NC_057745.1, on the reverse strand, counting down.
ATCACTTTATTCACCTTTTCTGGTGCCTTCAAGAATCTGTGGACATGCAACAAAAGGTCTCCCTCATCCTCTAAACTTCCTATGGTCCTATCATTCATTGTGTACTCCTTTGACTTGATATACCTTCCAAAATGCATCACCTCACACTTCACATGGTTAAATTCCATTTGCTTTGCCCATCTTACCAGCCTTCTATCATCCTGTGGCCTAAGGTTTTCCTCCTTAGGAATTTCCCATACCACTGATTTTCTTGTCATCTGCAAACTTATGAATGAAACCTCTTACATTCATGTCTAGATCAGTAATGCACGCAACAGCAAGTGATCCAGCACTGAACCATGCAGTACCCCTCAGAACACAGGCTTCCAGTCACGAAAACAACCTTTGATCATGACCTTTTACCTCCAACCACTCAGCTAATTTTGAAACCAATTTGTCAAATTGCTCTGATTCCGATGGGCTCTTACCTTCTTGCCCAGATGCAAGACTTTGCCAGAAGACTTACCAAAACGTACGTAGACTACATCTTCTGCACTACCCTCACGTCCCTCCCTAATGTGACTAGGATGATACGTGTGAAATTAGTCTATGCTTTAAAAAAAAATACAAAAATGTCCTATTGAATTTGTTTACTCACCCTGTTTTTGTTGTTGATGTGCTGACATAATTCTGCTAAGTCTTTGTTGCTGAGTAATGAATCTTCTGGTTCCAATTTCTCATCTTTCATTATAGCTGCCATTAGTAGTCGATGCACCACTATGTCTGCATATCTTCTGATTGGAGAAGTGAAGTGAGTATATTTGTCCAGAGCAAGCCCTGTGATAAGAAAAAGTAGGGACAGCTTCCAACACTATTTCCATCTCTTGCCTTCCAAGGTCATCCAAATTGTTGATGATATTTGACATCCAACTTGTATTACAGGCTCCACTGATAAAATGAATCATACTTTTATTAATTTCTAACCTTGGATTTACCTCAACAGAACCATGTTCCCACTGAAAACTATATTATTAAAAATAATATTAACTGGCTCACTCGTATTTAAACATGCATTATACTAGAACTAAGAATGCAATCAATGCACGCTGGCCTTTATGCCTTTGGTTTACTCAGTGTGGATCTGTCTTTTAATTTACCAGATTAAAGTTCGAATCGAACTGAAAGCTAAAGGTTAACCATTTGGCGGCTGTAATGGCTCTGTGAAATTAATTCAGCCTCAATCCAGATCCTAGGTTTTACACTTACAGAGCACAAATAATCCATTCTTTGGCAACAACTTGCAAGCTCAATCAAGAAGACTGCTGGAGGGAGACTCAGAAGAATTCATATTAGTTTGAGATGACCAACTAGAAGCCTGGAACTTTGGCAACTCTGGTAATCTGCCCTTCAAAGCCAAGATAATTCAATCCTATGTGCATTATTTGCCCTCATTTAAACACGCCTGAGGCTTTGATTTTTTTTTAAGTGGCGTTGCCTATTTTAGTAAACCTGGAATCTATCATCTTCTGTTTAACAGAAAAGCTCAAAATTCTAAGCTCCATCATCTAAAAGCGCTGGATCTTTGCATGTATAATACTTGGCTATCAAAAGTAAATTGACAACTTAGTAACCATAGTAACCAGTTTCCATGAAAACCCAGCAACTGCTTTTGCAAGAGAATGTAAAAGGTGCAGATTTAAACAAATTAAAATCAATCCAGTGTGCTAGGCTCAGCATGTAACAGGAAAAGAGCTTTTCTTGCCTGCAATTTCACTCGAATTAACATTTGTAAATTAATTGCATACAAAGGTGTCCATATCCTAAAAACATTAGGTATTTGATAATAAAGTAGAACAATTCTCTGCATTTCATATGGAGCATTTTAAAGAAGTGTTACCTCCCCTCTGGTTTTTTACATGGAACTCACTCCTCTCTGGGTGGGCAACTTTTTCACGCACAGGGTGATGAGTGTATGAAATGAACTGCCAGAGGAAGTGGAGGCTGGTACAACTACAACATTTAAAAGACACCTGGATGGGTACATGAAAAGGAAGGGTTTAGAAGGATATGGGCCATATGCTGGCAAATGGAACTAGATTAATTTAGGATATCTGATTGCCATGGACAAGTTGGACTGAAGGGTCTGTTGCCATGCTGTACAGCTCTATGACTATGTGATTCCATGGGAACTGCCTAATGCCTTATCCAAATGGTTATTTTTAATGCATGATTCTGTGTCATAGCCTTTTGCACCATACGGGACATTGCAGCAAAGTTCCCTGCACTGTTCACACATGCTATTTTCCAGACTAGTAAGTCTGAAGGAAGAAATGAAAGAGTTTGCATAAAATTACACATATAGAAATCACAACATCACACTTTAACCCCAACCATTTTTAAGTACATTTCGATGGCAGGTGAGGTACTTTAATCTTCCATCTTAATTCCATTAATCTTACACATGCCCACCAGAATATTATCCATGAAGATATTATCAACACCATCTACCATTCCAAGCAATCTTTCATTTGCTTGCCATTTTAATTCACCATCTTGCTCTCATGCTTACATTTCTATCATCAGCCTGTTGCAATATTCCAGTGAAGCCTATTGTAATCTGGAGGAACAGCAGCTCATCTTCTGTTTACAAACTTTACAGCCTTCTGAACTCAACACTGATTTGAATAACTTTATCTTGATTTTTTTTGCAAATGTCAGTTTCTATCTTACTTTTATGTTTTTGCTTTCAAACCTTGATTTCCTTTATTCTTCCTTTGACACCTAATCTAGTTCTATGCTACAAATGTTATCACCTGTTTGCCTTTTGTTCCATGACAAGTTGGTTAATTAATATTATATGCTTGTTTTTTGATCTACCAGGCCCTGCTCTCTTACATTACAAATTAGTAACAAAAATGAGTTCTGAGGAAGGGTCACTGGACTCTAACTTTTGTTTGCTTTCCACCAATGCTGCCAGACCCGCTGAGGCCTTTAGCACTTGCATTTTATTTCACATTTTTGGCACATCCATATGTTTTGCTTTTATATCATTTTAAGAACATGGACCAGTCATATCCAGCCTCTTATCGGTAATTTTTTTGTTTGCCTCTATGGAGAAGTGCCTTCAGTTTAACATTTCCTCTGAAGGCCTTGTCAACATCAGAAGGACAGCACTTAAACCAAATTGACATACATGCATATGTTGTGATGAAAAGCTGCCTCCACAATGGTAGTAAAATGATCTCTCAGTGCCTGCAATCGTGATGTTATTTCATAGAAATAGACCATCACCAACCAGACCAGCTCAGATTAAAAACATTTCTTCATTAAAATGGTGCAGTGAAGGTGCTAGAAAGAGTACATTGAAAGATATACAGTGCAAAATACTTCAACAAGGTACCACCGTGGATTCCAGCAGTCTATCACTTCAAAGATTTCTCTTCAAAGATGCTATCAGACCTGCTGAGCTTTTCAAGCGACTTCTGTTTTTGTTTATCACTTCAAAGATCTTTTTTCAAATAGTCTGTTCTCGCTTTTGGACTGCTGAAAGGATTCCAATTGACAACTGTAAAACAACTTTGAGAGTCCTTGGGCATTAGCAGATTAATCAAGGGCACTGAGCCCTCATGGGTCACTTTACATAAGGGTAGGATTAGGCCATTCAGTCCATTGAGCCAGTTGTGCCATTCTTGATCATGACTGATCATCTCTTCAATGCTACTTTCCCGCATTATCTCCATATCCCTTGCACCTCACCTGGATGGCAGCTAGAGGATGCCAATCGGGGTCAGAAGCCTCAGCAGCAAGGTACCAATTGTTAAAAACACCTTTACTTGCTTAGCTCAGAGTTTTACTGATTGAAGAAGCTTTATTAACCTATGGCATCAATTGCTTTGAGAAACAAGATTGCCTAGTTTTGAAATGTTGCTGAAAATGTGTTGCTGGAAAAGCGCAGCAGGTCAGGCAGCATCCAGGGAACAGGAGAATCGACGTTTCGGGCATAAGCCCTTCTTCAGGAATTTTGAAATGTTGACTATCAGACTTCCTAAAGTTTCACTTGATGATCAGGCCCCTCAATAGGAAATGATGGTAGATTCAACAGTCCATTTGCTGCTGCTTGCTTTGATAAAATACACAGGCGCTTTAAATATGCAGAAACTGCATAACCCATTCCTCTAGTTAATAACCTTAGGACATGCCTTTCTAACAATTTAAATTGTTTCCAGCATTGGAAATAGGGAATGAAAACTTAAAATTTCCACCCCTGCTAGGTGAATCATCAGAAACATTTCAAACACGAAATTACAGCAGAATTAATACCAAGCTTGTTGACCAACACGGGCTCCAGGTTCAGTAACACCTTGAATTTCAAGCTGTCATGCTTGTTTCAAGTTTCTCCATGGAGTCATTCTTCCTGATCTCTATAATCTCTTCCAGCCCTACAATTTAACAATTCTTCATATGTGCATAACCTCAATTTCCATTGCTCCATCTCCAGGAGCCATTCCCAGACATTTAGTTCTGGAATTTCCTTAACAAATCTATCCTCTCCTACTTTAAGGTGTTCCTTAAATCCTAAGTTTGACTCCAACCCTTTGGCCACTTGTTTGAATTATTTTTTATGTGGCTCAGAATCATTTTTAAAAAAATAATGTTCCTATGATGCTCTTTGGACATTTTACAATGTTAAAAATGCCATGTAAATACCTGCTGGTGTTATAATTGAAACATTATAATTTACAGAAAATGCTCCATTTATAAATGTTCATATCAAAAACCTTTGTATTTGGACGTGGCTTTTTAAATGTTAAGCTTATTTTCATTTGCCACATATTCTGAGAAAATACATTACCGAATCTACAAAATCATTATAATACCTCACAGTTCAGCACAGAAATCCTGTAAAATAACTTACTAGACACCTGCAATGCAGTGTTGACACAGGCACTGACTAATGCAGTCTGATCACTGCATTGTAGTGAGGCTTAATGGATTGAATGCAGCAATGACTTTCTTGGGGAGGGAAGCAAATATTTATTCTATTTCCAATGTATTTATTCAAGGTCAGAATAACCAAATACATAACACGGACATTTCAGAAAAGAAAAATTGTCTTACCCAGATTGGACAAAAAAAATGCAATTTTTTTTGAACAAAGTACAATTGAACTGTTTATAGGTTTTAAAAGTCTCCCAGCTTCTGCTGTAACTGAAATTACCGATTGTTCAAATGTGGGAGTCATAGGGAAGAGATGGAGAAAGCATCTTACAAAATGAAGCTCTCAAGAAATATCGATGATTAATATTTGTTAAAAAATAATCTCATACCATTTATACTCAGTGTTATAGAGTTAGAGAGTATTTACAGTACAGAAGGAAACCCTTCAGCATACTGAGTCTGCACTGGTCGTCAAGTGATTATTTATTCTAATCCCATTTTCCAGCATTTGGCCCATAGTATTGAATATTGTAGTGTTTCAAGCGCACATCTCAATATTTAAATATCCCGAGGCACCTGCCTCTACCACTCTTACAGGCAGTGAGTTCCAGACATGCATCATTCTCTGGGTGGAAAAAAGTCCTCAAATACCCTCTGACCTTCTGTTCCTTACCTCAAAACCACACCCTTGGTTACTGACCTCTCTATAGAAGGGAAAAAAAGTTTCCTCTGATCTCTGTTTCTCAAAAATTTGTACTCCTCAGTCAGGTACTCCCTTTTATCTTGATAGTATGTTACAATGTACAAATATTAAAATGGATAAACATAATTTCACGTACCATAATGATAATATTCATCCTCTGAGCAGGAGCCAGTAGAAAAATAAACAGCATTGGACATTGCTTGTGTGGCCATGGATCGTAACAGCTTATTCACCTGAGGATCATCTGGATCTTCTGCCATATCCAGAGAATCTGCCAAAGCCTTGTTGGAGCTAAAAGTGGTCAATATAAACATTTTAAATAATATGTGTACATTTGTCTGTGCCGGAGAGATCACAAAATTTCCTGCTCCAGCTTAATTTTATACACAACAAAACTGTGGAATTCCTTATATTGCATCCCCCTCCAAACCCAAATATTCCAAAACAAGGTTGTGGTTTGCTTACTGAGCTGGAGGATTTGTTCTCAGATGTTTCGTCAACATGCTAGGTAACATCATCAGTGAGTCTCCATTGAACGTTGGTATTCTGTCCCACTTGCTATTTGTGTGTCTTGGTCTTGAAGGTGAACCTTCAACGACAAGACTGACAAACAAATCAACGGAACACCAATGGTTCACCAATATCAGGATTCCTGGCAGAAGCAGTTATGCAGAGGTTAGAAAAAACAGCCCTCCCCATGATCCAGCCCAAGCTTTGAGTGCACTATGTGGATGACACCTTCGTCATCACAAAACGCAACATATTAGAAGAAACCCACAAACACATAAACAACATCCATACCAGTATAAAGTTCACCAGAGAGGAAGAGAACAATAACAGACTCCCCTTCCTAGGTACCACAGTAGAATGAACAGCCAATGGAGAGTTGCAGGTAAGTTTCTACAGGAAAGCAAAACACACTGACCAGATACTCAAGTACAGGAGCAACCATCCCAACACCCACAAACAGAGCTGCATCGAACATTACTTAAATGAGCCACAACAACCGCAGCACCCAGGGACTATGAGAGGCACGGTGGCACAGTGGTTAGCACTGCTGCCTCACAGCGCCAGAGACCTGGGTTCAATTCCCGTCTCAGGCAACTGTCTGTGTGGAGTTTGCACATTCTCCCCATGTCTGCGTGGGTTTCCTCCGGGTGCTCCGGTTTCCTCCCACAGTCTAAAGATGTGCAGGTTAGGTGAATTGGCCATGCTAAATTGCCCGTAGTGTTAGGTGAAGGGGTAAATGTAGGGGAATGGGTCTGGGTGGGTTGCTCTTCGGAGAGTCGGTGTGGACTTGTTGGGCCGAAGGGCCTGTTTCCACACTGTAAGTAATCTAATCTAAAAAAAAACACTTCTACAAAGTATTCAAGAATAACAGGTGCCTGATAAGTACAATCCACCAATTCTTAAACAACAACCTAAACAAGAAAACACAATATGCCCAGAGGCTCTAGCCACACTACCATACATTAAAGACATCTCAGAGATGATGACCAGACTTGGCATCATGGTAGCCCACAAAGCTACCAACACACTGAAACAGCTATTGATGAATCTAAAAAGGATGATGTACCAACAACCAGCAGAATGAACGTCATGTATAAAATGCAAGGACTGCAACAAACATTACATCAAACAGACGGGCAGGAAACTAGCCACCAGGATACAGGACCATATATCACTAGTATCCTTACACGCAGCCGAAGAGGGACACCAATTCGACTGGGACAATGCAGGCTAAACAAAGATGTGCATGGGAATTTCTAGAGGCCTGGCATTCAAACCAGAACTCCATCAACAAACACATCGATTTGGACCCCATTTACCAACCTCTCAGAAAGAGAAGTGGTATCACCCACCACAACAGACCAAGACATATAAACAGCAAGTGGGACAGAGCAACAGCACTTCAACGGAGGCTCACTGATGATGTTACTTAGCATGGTGACAAAATGTCTAAGAACCAGCTCAGCGAGCAAACTTACAACCATAATCCAGTAAATTAAAAATTCAAGGTTGCCTTCATCGAATTAATCATTTCTAATTTACCTAGTCTACTTTCCTACTTTTACAACATTGGCGGTGTCCTAACTGGGCCTTTGTACTTGTCTTACATTTCTCAAAATATAGTCACGAAAATCTACTCATTGGCAACTTTAATCTATGTATTACCGTGTATCTATTTTGAATCCCTTTGCTTTTGCACAATCAATCAGCTGAGCGAAGAATTCCTGCTGTGGTGGAGGATGACAACGCAGCAAGGCTTGATGAGGTAATTTCTCAGTTATCTTCTTTGCCACCCAGTGGTTGGCCAGAATCATACACTCTGCTACAGTCTCGTGCACTTCCAGTGGCTGCTTCGGGACCAGGTCACTAATATTCTTCTTTTCATCTAACTGTACTCGTAATTCCATGCCCTCCAGCTCCAGTGCACCGCCAAGTGCACGTTTTGCTCGAATGTGGCGAGCTATTTCAGTCAGCTTCTCTACAGCCCATATCAGATCATTTAATATTCTATGTTTGTCTTTCTCTTCACGTCCTTGGAGTTCAGGGATATCATCCATAATATGGAGATCCCCATCTAACAAGGCTTGGGCAGCTTCATAGTACATCTTGTATGCAGACTTTATAATGGTTCGTCCAAACCACACTTTAAGGACCTCATAGTTAGTTTTGTCCAATTCCCATAACACACTGACTGCATACCTTAAAAACAAAATAAATACAGAAGACTAGCTTTAATTTTAAATAGATATTACAGCAAACTATACACAAATAATTGAGTTCAAAATAAATAAGTATCATGGCTAATTTTTAAAAACAATCATTTTGCACAGAAATACGTTTCCCCCACTCTTTGGGTCAAATTCTCATAATTTTTTCAATATTGGCTATCATAATTATTTTATTACACACATTTGTGTTAAACAAACCCTAGGAACATTAGTTGTTAATCAGAAGAGGCACTATCTAGATATAAAATGCAAGATGAACCAATGAAGATCAACTCCATAATGTGACAGGCAAATATTAGACCTTTTCTTCATTAGAGTTTGTCATTGCAAAAGAATTGTTCAATAGATGTGTCAATTGGAAACCTGACAGTTTCCTGATTGGGCAAAGCATAAAACTTTACCATGTAAACTCTCTCTCCCACCCCTTGCCTCTTCATCCAATCTTCCAGCAGTTACACTGCTCCTTTACCGTGGCTGGAACAGTTAACTGCTCTCTGTCAGAACAAAAGAATCAAAGAACTATAAATCCTTCTAATCCAAAAAATTGACCTCTTTCTTCATTGGTATTTGCAAATCTAATATAGTTGAGACTTACCTGTCAGCACCTCCAAGTAAAGAACACAGGTCAGCACTCAGGATAGAAGGTAACATATCATAACGACGATCTGCGAGGTAACAAGTTGTTGCCCTAGAAGAAAATGGCAGGCATTCACAAATGAATATTAAGTGTACAGAAATAAAATTGCACCAGTGATTGTTGTGGTTCTGTTCGCCGAGCTGGGACTTTGTGTTGCAGACGTTTCGTCCCCTGTCTAGGTGACATCCTCAGTGCTTCGGAGCCTCCTATGAAGCACTTCTGTGTTGTTTCCTCCGGCATTTATAGTGGTTTATCTCTGCCGCTTCCGGTTGTCAGTTCCAGCTGTCCGTTGCAGTGGTCGGTATATTGGGTTCCGTTGTCAACAGAACGAGGACATGCCGCAACCCAAAGGACTAGCCACACTACCATACATCAAAAGCATTTTCGAACTGACAGCCAGACTACTGCGACCATTAGGACTCATAACAGCACACAAACCAACAGCCACTCTCAGACAACAACTCACCAGAATGATGGACCCAATACCCAGCATGAGGAAAACCAATGTAATGTACAAAATCCCATACAAGGACTGCACAAAACACTACATAGGACAAACAGGAAGACAGCTAACGATCCGCATCCATGAACTAGCCACGAAACGACACGACCAGTTATCCTTCGTAGCCACACACGCAGATGACAAGCAACATGAGTTCGACTGGGACAACACTACTATTATAGGACAAGCCAAACAGAGAACAGCCAGGGAATTCCTAGATGCATGGCACTCATCCACAGATTCAGTCAATAAGCACATCGACCTGAACCCAATATACCGACCACTGCAACGGACAGCTGGAACTGACAACCGGAAGCGGCAGAGACAAACCACTATAAATGCCGGAGGAAACATCACAGAAGTGCTTCATAGGAGGCTCCCAAGCACTGAGGATGTCACCTAGACATGGGACGAAACATCTGCAACACAAATTCCCAGTTCGGCGAACAGAACCACAACAACGAGCACCCGAGCTACAAATCTTCTCACAAACATTGCACCAGTGATGCTCAGCAGTCCTTTCCAGAGATCATAACATTTACACATCTTCACAACAGGGAAGCAGTGGCAACTGGCAGATACCACAGAAGTATATAAATAAGTAGATTTACTAATTTTCCATTTGTAGCACCCTCAGGTGTCTTAGCTCTGGGGAATCTGACAGATCAGTCTGCAATGCTACTGTTTCCTTTGGGGCCATTTAAGAATACACAGGGCTGCTCCCCATCGGTGAAGTCATCAGAATAGCATTGGTGGGAATTCCCAACTCAGAAAAAAAATCCATCAATTAATGAAAATATCAAATACATTTATGATAAATGAATTAAGTTTTGATGAGATAGTACTTTAAACAAAATTTACTCCCCCAAGGATTTCCCATTTAATTGTTTCAATCATAGTAACTGTGGTTTTTTTTTTATTTTAAACTACCTTGATCGAGCTTCCAGATCTGTATTTGAATTTAATTTAACAAAGTGTGTGACATCAGCAATGTGAACTCCCAGCTCTAGATTGTCATTAACTAATCTGCGAACAGATAATGCATCATCCACATCCTCACAATCCTTGGGGTCAATGCTGAACACCAGATGAGTGTTCCTTAAATCAACTCTCTGGGCTTGCTCCTCCGTATCAATCTTCCAAGGATTCTCGGGAGTGTTCACTGGCATCTCACGCAGCTACAGAGTGTAACAAACAAGTTAAAAACATATACTGTATAGTGAACATTATAGGTTGTTCTGTTATAACGCGACAGTTGTGTTACTCTGCAACATCGTGCCATGGAAAACCACTGTAGAAAAGTGCACTGCCGAAGATCGCTAATAGAAAATCTCTATACCCGTTCAGTAGAAAGTTTGCAACATCCAAATAATGTCCACAATTCGCCAATCACGTTATAGCCAATTTGCGCTGACCAAACATGCGTTATAACAGAAAGACCTGTATTTCAATTTTCATTTCAGTAAAAGAAAAGTTCAACTATTTTATGTTTAATTTTTCCTTTTCAGATACACACATGGTATAGATTCATCAGCAAGCCTATGTCTCTGTTTTGAACAATAAATACAAATCAAGTTTCTTTAACACCACCCCAATGCACTACAGTCCAATAATCTGTGATCTCTGCCAGTCTGACTTAGGAACAGTGACCAGGGACAAAGAAGAATTCAAAGATTAACTCCGTAATCTCTCCACAACTCGGAAATGCAGGAGGGAATATGCCTGTCCTCCAGTTTTGTGCCTTCCTCCAACACTGTGTTTAAGATTGGTGAACTCACTTCAATGAATTGTGAAACAAGCTATCTTCAGCTATTTCATAAATGACCTTCTTTCCAGCATAAAGTCAGAGGCCAAAGCTAGAGAAGCATGTACAGCTCTGGAATGCACATTAAAAGGAGGGAGTTGACTGCATCGGAGAGGGTGCAGAGGAGAATTATCAGAATTTGCCTGGGCTGCAGAGTTTTAATTATGAGAGTTTGGATAGAATGGGGTTTGTTTATCTTAGAGCAGAGTAGCCTGATGTGAAACATGATTGAAATATATAATCATATGAGGGGCATAGACAAGGTAGACAGGAAGGAATCTTTCTCCTTGCTGGAGGGATCAGTGACTAGGAAGCACAGATCTAAGGTAAGGATTTGAGACTTAGAGAGGATGTGAGGAATTTTTTTTTCCACTCAGTGGGTGGACAAAATCTGGAACTCACTGACTTTAAGGTTGGTAGAATCCAGATTGTAAGTTTGCTTGCTGAGCTGGAAAGTTTGTTTTCAGACATTTCATCACCGTGCTAGGTAATATCATAAATGAGCCTTCAGTGAAGCACGGTGTTATGTCCTACTTTCTATTTACATATCTTGGTCCGAGACTGAAATAGAAAGCAGGACATAACACTAGTGGTTCACTGCAGGCTCACTGATGATGCTACCTAGCATGGTGACGAAATGTCTCAAAACAAAATCTTCAGCTCAGCGAGTAAACTTACATAGAACATAACATCGCAATACAGGCCCTTCGGCCCTGGATGTTGTGCCAACCAGTCAACCTGAGCTACAAATCTTCTCTAAACATCGGTGGTAGAAACCCTTGTAACACTTATGAAGTATGTAGATGCACTCTTGTAATGCCAAGGAAGATCAAGGCTTTGGGCTAAGTGATAGAAAATAAGATTGGAATAGCTAGGTGGTTGTTTTTGACCAGTACAAACTCAATGGGCCATTCTTTCCAATATGTGTCTATGGATGTTTGTTGATAATTGCACAGTGTACAGCACCATTCATACTTCCTCACATACTGAAGCAGTACATGTTCAAATGCAGCAAGATCTGACCAATATCCAGACTTGGACTGATAGGAAGCAAGCAACGTTTACATTAGACAAGTGCTAGGCAAAATCACCTCCAACAAAACAGGATCTAACCACTGTCTCTTGACATACAATGGCATTACTATCACTGAATACCCCATTATCAACTTCTTGATGGTTACAACTGAGCAAAAACTGAATGGACTAGCCATATAAATACAGTGGCTGCAAGAGAAGATCAGAGGCTAGGAATTCTGCAAATCACTTCCTGACTCCCCAAAGCATGTTTGCCATCTACAAGGTCCACGACAGGAGTGTGACCAAGTACTCCACTTTTGCCTGGAAAGCTGCAACTCCAACAACATTCAAGAAGTGTGAACTATCTAGGAAAAAGTAGACAGCTTGATTGACACTACAAATCCAAACATTCACTCCCTCCACCACTGATGCTTAACAGCAACAGTATACACTATCAACATGATGCAGTGCAGAAATTCACTAGGACTCCTTAGGTAGCATTTTCCAACCTATGACCACCACAATTTAGAAGGACAAGGGCAGAAGATACATGGGAGTACCACTACCTGCAAGTTCCCCATTAAACTATTCACCATCCTGACTTGGAAATACATTATCATTCCTTTGGTCACTGAGTCAAAATCCTGGAACTCCCTCTCGAACAGCACTATAGGTCTACCTACAACAAACAAACTGTGTCTTCAAGAAGACACTTACCACCACCTTCGCAAGGGAACAAGGAGTGGACAATAAATGGCCAGTGACAACTACATCCCAAGAAGGAATAAAATAAATGCATTGAGCCAAAGGGCAGTCCTTAACCATGACATTTTTATAATACACAAAGTGGATTATTGATTTCTCCTTAGGACATGAATATGATCTAACTACACTCTGGGACTCAAAGCCTCTCTTACAATTCTGCTTTTTCACAGAACCTAGAGGCTCACATACAACTAAATTCAAATCTTCTCCAGACACAATATTTTTACATCAAAATGCTTATTTTTCATCTTGATATCGTCCTTTACCTCAACACCTTACCGATGTCAGGGCACGACTAACGAGTAGCAACATGCAACTTTAGCCAAAGCTGAATATTCTTCAACTGCAGTTGCTGGAGATCTAATACAAAAAGACCATAAAGTACTGGAGTAGAATTAGGTCATTCGGCCCATAGATTCTGCTCCACCATCCAACCACGGTTGATACATTTTGCAACCCCATTCTCCTGCTTTCACTCTGTAACCCTTGATCCCACTACAAATCAAGAACTGATTAAAAACTGTCAATGCCGGAGAAACTTGCCAGGTCCAATTTCAAAGAAAAGTTATATTTGACTTGAAACGTTAACTCAAGTTTCTTACTCCACAGATACTGCTGGACCAGCAGAGTTTCCCCAGCACTTCTGTTGTTAAAATCGGCATCAAGTCAGCATAGATTGGAGTTTAAATTGGAGACCTTCCTAGGTATGTATTGGCTCAATACCAGGTTATACCATGCAATTACCCACTAAGATAAAATAAACTTGCATTATTGTAGCACCTTCCACATTTGTAAAGCATCTTAAAATACTTTTGCAAACAATTACCTCTGAAGTGTTGTCACTGTTGTTACGCAGTCAAACAATGGCAGATTTCTACAACTAGCCCTAAGATAAATGACAGCTTCACTTATTTTCAATTGTATTTGTCGAGGAATTAATGTTGGTCACAGAGTATGCAGAAATGCTGCAGTTGTTTTTCAAATTCTGCCATATTTAAATAAATACCTACCTGAATATACAGGCTGAGATTAATTTAAGGTAGCATCTTTGGCAATGCAGCAATGCCTCAGGACAATAGTAAAGTAGTATCCTAGATTTTGCAGTCATATAATTTGAAGCAGGAATTGTATCCACATCCTTCTGTTTCTGAAGCACTGTCTGCTGCACTGAGCCAAAATAACGCACAACACTTTATCAAATGAATATCTGCTGTATGAGAAGATAGGTGTGCTACTTGCTGCTCCTTGGATGCTGCCTGAACTGCTGTGCTCTTCCAGCACCACTAATCCAGTACTTGGTTATAGTGACAAAGTCCATCCTTTGGACTACTGAATGTCCAATAATTAGTTTTGTCATTTATGTTTAAAATTCAAGCTCTATTGTATAGAATCAGTGTACATGAATTCTACTGTTAACAACATCAATTAAAGAATTACATTTCTTTAAATGATAAGATTATATAAAAAGGTTAACCTGGGCTTCAGAGAAAGGGTTAACTGAAATATTGTTTTCAACAAGAATAGCTGCAATTTCTGTCTCAAGGTCACCAGCTCTTCCAAGAACCTTCACAAAGTGTCCATTGGGATAAAGAGAAGTGGAATCCCAGGAATCAATGCGTACAATAATTCGACAATCCTGTGTAATTGGGAAAATTAAAAAAAATAAGCCTTCTTTTTGAGTATTGCAATACTCCAATATTGATAAATATGTACAAGTACAGTGCCTAAAAGACAGAGTAGCAATTCTCTTTCGTGCACTTCACTCCAGGTACATACTTAATTCAACCAACAGAATATAATTCTACATTTCCACAGCTGCAGGGTGGCAATTGAATAGAGTTGGACAGAAGAAAGAAAACAAATAAAACAGAAATCAAGAAAAAAACTACACAATAACAATCTCCTTGATACAAAAATAGATTCTGAAAGGATAAGGATCCAAGAGATGCTATTGTGCCAAACATCTACAACATACCTCATCTGAAAAGACAATACTGAAAAATTAAAAAGTCCAATGGAAATAAGTTACAATGATCCATTCTATATGAATGATAAGGTGCCTTCCTACCTTATGGGTGAGATTCTCAATGATTACTTTGCATCAGTGTTCACTGAGGAGAGGAACATGATGAATCTTGAAGTTAGAGGTAGAAGTTTGTTTATTCTGGATCATGTTGACATAAGGAGGGAAGATGTGTTGTGTAGGCTAAAGGATGTTAAGATGGACAAATCCCCAGGACTGGATGGGATCTATCCCAGGATGCTGAGGGAGACGAGAGAGGAAATAGCTGGGGCCCTGACAGATATCTTTGTAGCATCCTTAAATACAGGTGAAGTGCTGGAGGATGGGAGGGTTTCTCATGTTGTCTCCTGCACAAGGGTAGTAGGGATATTCCAGGTAACTACAGACCAGTGAGTCTCATATGTCAGTGGTGGGAAAGCTGCTGAAGAAGGTACTGAGGGATAAAATCTATTTATATTTGGAAAAGAACGGGTTTATCAGTGATAGGCATCATGGTTTTGTGCAGGGTAGATCGTGCCTTACCAACTTAATAGAGTTCTTTGAGGAAGTGACCAAGTTGATAGACGAAGGAAGGGCTGTAGATGACATATACATGGACTTTAGTAAGGCATTTGAGAAGGTTCCCCATGGTAAACTAATGGAGAAAGTAAAGTCACATGGTATGCAAGGTGTTCTAGTTAGGTGGATAAAGAACTGATTGAGCAACAGGAGACAGAGTAGTAGTTGAAGGAAGTTTCTCAAAATGGAGAAAGGTGACCAGTGGTTTTCCACAGGGATCAGTGCCGGGGCCACTGTTATTTGTGATATACATAAATGATCTGGAAGAGGGCAATGTTGGTCTGATCAGTAAGTTTGCAGATGACACGAAGATTGGTGGAGTAGCAGAAAGCATAGAAAGAATACAGGAGAATACAGATAGACTGGAGAGCTGGTGGAGGAGTTCAACTCAGGAAAATGTGAGGTGATGCATTTTGGGAAGTCCAATTCTAGAGCGAACTATGCTGTGAACGGAAGAGCCTAGGGAAGAGTTGATGAGCAGAGAGATCTGAGAGTTCAGGTCCATTGTATTCTGAAGGTGGCTGCACACTTGGATAGAGTGGTCAAGAAAGCATTTGGTATGCTTGCCTTCATTGGGTGGGGTATTGAGTATAAGAGCTGGCAAGTCATGTTAAAATTGTACAAGACTGGTTCAGCCACATTTAGAATACTGTGTACAATTTTGGTCGCCACATTACCAAAAGGACGTGGACGCTTTGGAGAGGGTGCAGAGGAGATACACAAGGATGTTGCCTGGTATGGAAGGTGCTAGCTATGAAGAGAGGTTGAATAGGTTAGGATTGTTTTCATTAGAAAAAAGAAGATTGAGGGGATACCTGATTGAAGTCTACAAAATCATGAAGGGTATAGACAGGGTGAATAGAAAAAAGCTTTTTCCCAGGGTGAGGGATTCAATAATGAGAGATCACGCGTTCAAGGTGAGAGGTGAGAAGTTTAAGAGGGATACATGCGGAAAGTACTTTACACAGAGGGTGGTAGGTGTCTGGAACACGTTGCCAGCAGAGGTAGTAGAGGCAGGCACGGTAGATTCATTTAAAGTGCGTCTGGACAAATGCACAAGTAGTTGGGGAGCAGAGGGATACAGATGCTTAGGAATTGGGCGATAGGTTTAGACATTGGATTTAAATCGACTCAGGCTTGGAGGGCTGAAGGGCCTGTTCCTGAGCTGTGAATTTTCTTTGTTCTCACAGACATGCTTCATAATATGCACAAAGTTCATGAACCTCAAATATCAAGAGTTTTTGCCAGGGGTGCAAGAGTAGCAAATTTATTTATAATTCCCACCTGCA
The DNA here is from genome assembly GCF_004010195.1 of Chiloscyllium plagiosum. Lineage (NCBI taxonomy): Eukaryota > Metazoa > Chordata > Chondrichthyes > Orectolobiformes > Hemiscylliidae > Chiloscyllium > Chiloscyllium plagiosum. The sequence goes on along the minus strand of NC_057745.1, from coordinate 145,884 downwards.
GGGATTCAGCTTGCTGGGTGCTGATCCTTATTCTAGGAATTCTATAATCCCAAGGTGTCACTAGGATCTTCCGAACATTTTTACCCTGAGATTGTATATCTTCTTTTGGTGGAAAGGATGCAACATAATCTCGCCAGTTCCTCTGAATAATTCCAACCACTTTACCTATAGATGAAAAGGCAATGTTAATTTGAATCTGTTAGCAAAAATGTAGGTGACATTTTCATCTTTTAACACTGTTGTTTTGTTCACATTGGATTACTACTTAAGGAAAATAGCTAGGGGATGAAGTAATTAGCTGTAAAACTTAGTCAGGGAAATTAGACACTTGCACTTCTACCATTTTCTCTTCTTACTAATGACTAAAAACCAGAAGGGAAAGATTTAAAAGGGACCTAAGGGGCATTTTTTCTTTAAACGCAGAGAGTGATGTGTACATGGAATGAGCTACCAGAAGAAGTACAAATACAACATTTAAAAGGCATTTGGATGGTTATATGAAAAGAAAGAGTTTAGAGGGATATGGGCCAAATGCTGGCAAATAGGACTGGATTTATTTAGGATATCTGGTCTGTATGAACAATTTGGACCCAAAGGTCTGTTTCTGTGCTGTATATCTCTATGACTCCACAGCACAAACTCTTCTGTTGTCCTGGGTTAGCAATACACATTTCTAATAATAACGTATGCTATTCAGAATGGGCTGTTGTGAGGTCAGGTTTCAGTTCCAAATGTAAGAATGTTTACTACGGGGGACTGGTTTTTGAACATTTTCCTCACAAATCAGAATAGACAACATACAGGAAAGAACTTCCAAATATAAATACTGAATCTCAATTTTAACTGAAGATGAAAAGATCTACAACACAAAGCTCTAAAAACCTTGCAAGTATGGCTATTAGTACGACTGCCAAGCAGAAGCAATCATAGCATCTCTTGATTGCCATTCCCTTGAAACATTCAAGGACTGTTTACTTAGATTGTTGAAAAAGGAAACTGGTTTACACTTAAATGCGAATTGATTAGTTGATCAATCGTATCCTACCTGTAGCCATTGGTTCACTTTCAGTTTCTTCAGCTGTCTTCTCCTCAGACTCCTTCTCACATAACACAGAAACTCTTCCCTTCCATTCATTCCTTGGCAGCAATTCGACAGCTACTACATCACCTTGAATGGCACGGTTTCGAGCCTTAGTGCCACAGATGAGGATGTCCATTTCAAGTTCTGGCAGACAACAGCAAACAAACTGGTACTAACAAATCACCTTTTCGAGAATTTATTTTTAGAAAAAGCCTAGTAAAATTACCTGATTTTTTGTTAGTGAATCCTTGAGTACGAACAAAGGCTTCCAACTGAGATCTGTGTTTGTTGACATTTAAAACACCCTAAGAATATAAAACAAATCCACTATTAATCCTAAAATGTGCAGGTTAGGTGGATTGAGCGTGGGAAATGCAAGGTTACAGGGATAGAGTAGTGGCTGGGTCTAGGTGGCATGCTCTTCAGAGGTTTGGTGTGGACTTGATGGGTGGAATGGCCTGTTTCCACAGAATTGGGATTCTACAACTATGTAAATTGTTTAAGAGTAGGGTTATGCTAGTTGGCATAATTTTCACTGATTTTCCATACATCTGCTGCACATTTGGCTGTTACAGACTGATAAAAACGAGGAAACAAAGGTTGGAAAAAGTTTCTGATTCCTAATATTGGGGAACCTTGGCTATAAGCAGAAACAAATAATGACTGAAAGAGCTTCAATGATTCCACCATGTTAAGTTACTAAATGGAGCGGACTTAGCTGATTTTCCTGAACTTATCATCAACGCTCATGATTTTTTAAAAACATTAAATTTGTTTTAAAACATTCTTCCAAAAACAAATCAATATTCAATACATTAAGTTTAATCTTCATTTAGTACAGGAAAAAAAAATCAAGAAAAAAAAAGTTTGCTCCCTTGTATTAAGCATGCTCAATGTGATCAGCTTCTTTGAATAAGTTTTGAGCAGTGCAGAACACAGCATCCAGGCTTAGGCTGAAAAGAGACAGATAACATTCTTGCCATAGAAAATGACTATCTTTGACAAAAGAGAATCTAACTATTTGTCCTTCATGTTCAGTGGCACTACCATCACCAAATCCCCCACTATCAAGAAACTGGGGTTACCACTGACCAGAAACTGAACTGGATCAGCCCTATAAATATGATGGCTACAAATGCAGGTTAGAGACTAAGAATTCTACAGTGATTAACTCACCTGTCTTCATAATGCCTGCCTACTATCTGCCAGGCACAAGTAGAGAATATGATGAAAGGCATTCCACTTGCTTAGATGTGTGCTGTACCAGCAATACTCAAGAAGCTCAACACGGTTCAGGACGAAGCAACTTGCTCTTTTTTGGCACTACGTATTTACTTGCTTCATCACTGCAGCACAGTGGCTGTCATGCAGCCATCTATAATATGCACGGCAGTGATCTGACAAGACTCCCTCAGCAGCACCTTTGAAATCAGTGACCTCTACCAACTAGAAGGAAAAGAGTACCAGACAGATGGAAGCACCACCTGCAAGTTCCTTCCTAAGTTGCACATCATTCTGGCCTGCAATTATATCACTGTTCCTTCATTTTTGCTGGATCAAAATCCTTGACATCCCTTCCTAATAGAACTGTGGCTGTCCTACTGAGCCAGGAACTACAGTGATTTAAGAGGCAGGTCACTACCACCTGCTCAAAGGCAGCTAGGGATAGGTAATAAATGCTGGCCCAACCAGTGACACCAATATCCCATAAACCAATAAAACAAAATAATTCTGAATCTTGGTATGAAGACACAATGTTTTGTGAAGTTCAAAAGGAACATTCTGTTATCATGTGCCCACGATTGTTATTTAAGAGACTTTATCTGTGAGCTTACCTGCACATATCTCCCGGATTTGATGCCAGCTTCCAGTATTTCAAGAGGGAGATGTTCTGAATATTCTTTCCTATTCTTTTCCTGATTTTCACTTTCTCTTTCTTTCCGAGACTGAACAATAGAGTCGTACAGTTGATGTACGGCTTCCAAGTCAGGCCAAAAGTTCTCCAAATAACTCTGAAAAGAATGATGGTGATAAGAGCACAGGCTCGTGTTCATTTCCCAAAACTGCAGAATTTCCTTCAAAGGTATGTCAATGCACTAATGCCGGTAACGCAGAATAGCACAAGAATTCACTTCCAAGATGGACAAGTCAATCATAAGCTAAGGTGCTTATAAAATGCAGTTTCCAAAATGCACATACATTGCATTCACAACAAAATGACATTGAATACTGAGGGTGTAAGTGGAATTTTGGGCTTTATGAGTAGCCATGTCACTAGTGTGTTTAGACTTTGCTCCACACCAGGAATCGTCCTAGTGACCTTCTCGGAAATGCCTCCAATGCAATTACATCTTTCCTTAAATAAGGGACCAAAACTTAACACAGTACTCCAGATGTGGTCTCACTAGCATCTTGTAAAGTTGCAACAAGACTTCCCCACACTTAATATTCCAAACCTTTTGAAATAAAGGCCAACATTCCACTAATGTTCCCGATTACCTGCCGCAACTGAATGCAAGCTTTCTGTGTTTTGTGTACAAGTCACTCCCAAATCCCTGTGTGTTGCAGCTTTCTGCAATTTTGCTCCATTTAAATAATATTCTATTCTTTTGTTCTCCCTTCCAAAATAAATAACTTCGCACTTTCTTACATTATACTGTATTTGCCAACTTTTTGCTCGCTTACTTAATCTATCAATATCTTTCTTAGTGTCATCTTCAAATTTGGCTATCATTCATTTTCTTCCTCCAAGTCATTTATACTGTAAACAGTTGTGATCCCAGCACTGATCCATGTCAAACTCCACTGGTCACAGGCCACCAAGCTGAAAAAGAACACCTTATTCCCATTTGCAGGGTTAGAAGGATAGAGCAGGAAAATGGGTCTGACTAGACTGTGAAGACACAGACTTGAAGAACCAAGATGTGTAGGTTAGGTGGATTAGCCGTGGGAAATGCAGGCTAATGCGGACACGCTAGGGGGATGGATCTGGGTGGGATGCTCTTCAGAAGATTGGTGTGGAGTCAATGGGCTAAATGGCCTGCTTCCACACTATGAACCAAATAGCTGTTGCTCAATGATTTGGCACAGAAGTGGGAAATACCTTTCATCACAAAGACTCTGTAACCCAACAGAGCAAGCACCAGTGAAATTAAAGACCTCTGCTGGCTACAGCAGAAAATCAAAACCATCCTTTTCAATCTGGTCCATTCCCAGTAGTGACACACCTTTTACAAATGACTCTTAAAAACATGTTTCTTAATATGAGACAGTCTACAATCTGAGGTATGCTTCCACAATTCTGAAAGTATAATTGGGCCAAGTTGTGTAAAAGGTTTCAGACATTACAAGTCTTCTGGAACCTACTGATTGAAGGAAAAATGTTAATCAAAATTCTGCATCCCTCCTTGTTTCCAATTAAGATATTTTCAATAACACAAGTGCCACCTAGGGTGACAATAAAGAATTACTATCAACAGATACATTTCTTTGCAAAGTAGAAAGCAATTCTTAATTCAACTGATTAATAATTGGAAAACATATGTAAACATGAATGGCAAAATGAACAGATATGGTCGAGGGGAGCACAGGCATGAAGGATGAGCACAGAAAGAGAAGCAAGTTAATTGAAGTCAAAGAGACTATTTTTTCTGCAGATTTAGCAGCACTAGTGTTTTCTAGCCCAAGGTTAAGTGTTTTGAGTGACAACTCCTGAAATGAATAGTTGCTGATGTTAGTTATTGAGAATTATTAAGATGGAAGGTAGGTTTAAATGAATATAAAATTTTGCACCAGAACTGCAAGTTTTTGCAAAATGTCAAATGTAATCATACTTAGCACCTCCAGAAGGTACAATGAATATAATATTATTAGCATTTACCCAACTCCCAGCTTTGGACCTCATTGAAGTAGTCACCTGAAACATTAATTCTGTTCCCAACTGTACTTAAAAACTTCCCATTCCTTGCCTCTTATAGAGTAAAAGATGTACAGCACTGAAACAAACCCTTCAATCTAACTCATCCACGCCGCCCAGACATTTTCAATTAATCTAGTCCCAGTTGCTATCATTTGGCCCATATCCCTCTAAACCCTTCCTATTTATATATCCATCCAGATGCCTTTTAAATGTTGTAATTGTATCAGCCTCCACTACTTCTCCTGGCAGTTCATTCCCTACATGCACTACCCTTTTTAAATCATTCCCCTCTCACCATAAACCCAAGCCCTTTAGCTTTGGACTCTCCTACCTTGGGGAAAAGGTGTTGACTATTCGCCCTATCCATGCCCCTCATGACTTTATAAAACTTTATAAGGTCACCCCTCAGCCTCCAAAGCTCTAGGGAAAACAGCCCCAGCCTATTCAGCCTTGCCCGATAATTCAAACCCTCCAACCCTGGCAACACCTTGTAAATGTTTTTTGAACCCTTTCAAATTTCATAACATCCTTCCTATAGCGGGGAGACCAGAATTGCATGCAGTATTCCAAAAGTGGCCACCCAATGTCCTGTACATCCTCAACATGACCACCCAACTCCTACACTCAATCCAATAACCAATAAAGGCAAACATACTAAACGTCTTCTTCACTATCCTATCTACCTTAGACTCCACTTTCAAGGAACTATTAACCTGCACTCCAAGGTTTCTGTTTGGCAAAAATCCCCAGGACCTTACCATTAAGTATATAAGTCCTGCCCTGATCTGCTGTCTGAAATGCAGCACCTCACATTTATCTAAATTAAACTCCATTTGCAACTCTTTGGGCCCATCTGATCAAGATCCCATTGTACTTTGAAGTAACCTTATTCACTGTCCACTATACCTCCAATTTTGGTGTCATCTGCAACGTTACTAACCACCTCTTATGTTCACATCCAAATTATTTATATAAATGATGAAAAGCAATGGAGCCAGCACCAATCCTTGTGGCACACCTCTGGTCACAGGCCTCCAATCTGAAAACCAACCCTCCACCATCACCCTCTGTTTTCTACCTTCAAGCCAGTTCTGTATCTAAGTGGCTAGTTCTCCCTGTATTCCATGTGACCTAACCTTGTTAACCAGTCTACCATGAGGATCCTTGTTGTAGGCCTTACTGAAGTCAGTATAGATCACATCCACCTCTCTGCCCTCATCAATTCTCTTTGTTATTTCTTCAAAACACGCAATTAAGTTAGTGAGACAAGATTTCTTATGTACAAAGCTATGTTGACTGTTCTTAATCAGTCTTTGCCTTTCCAAATACAAGTAAATCCTGTCCCTCAGGATTCCCCCCAACAACTTGCTCACCACCAATGTCAGGCTCACTGGTCTATAGTTCCCTGACTTTTCCTTACTACCTTTCTGAAATAGTGGCACCACGTTAGCCAACCTCCAGTCTTCTGGCATCTCACTCGAGGCTATTGATGATACAAACATCTCAGCAAGGGGCCCAGCAATCACCTCCCTGGCTTCCCACAGAGTTCTAGGGTACACGTGATCAGGTCCCAGGGATTTATTCACCTTTATGCATTTTAAACTGCCCAGCACCTTCTCCTGTAATATGGACATTTTTCAAGATGTCGCTATTTATTTAGCTACATTCTATAACTTCTATATCCTTCTCCACAGTAAACACTTGACGCAAAATACTCATTTAGTACCTCCCCCCATCCACTGCGGTTTCAAATAGGTGGCCTTGCTGATCTTTAAGGAGACCTATTCTCTCCATAGTTACCCTTTTGTCCTTAATGTATTTGTAGATTCTCCTTTGGATTCTCCTTAACTCTATTTGCCAAAGTTATCTCATGTCCCATTTTTGCTCTCCTGATCTTCCTCTTAAGTGCACTCCTCCTGCTTTTATACTTTTCTTGGGATTCACTCGACCTCTGCTGTCTATACTTGACAGATAGGATAGTGAAGAAGGCATTTGGTATGCTTTCCTTTATTGGTCAGAGCATAGGAGTTGGGAGGTCATGTTGCGGCTGTACAGGACGTTGGTTGGGCCACTCTTGGAATATTGCGAGTAATTCTGGTCTCCTTCCTATTGGAAGGATGTTGTGAAACTTGAAGGGGTTCAGTTCAGATTTACAAGGATGTTGCCAGGGTTTGAATGACTTGAGCTATAGGGAAAGGCTGCAAAGGCTAGGGCTGTTTTCCCTGAAGCGTCAGAGGCTGAGGGGCATGGATAGAGAAAACAGACAAAGTCTTTTCCCTGGGTGGGGGAGTCTAGAACTAGAGGGCATAGGTTTAGAGTGAGAGAGGAAAGATATAACAGGGATCTAAGGGGCAATTTTTTCACACAGAGGGTGGTGCGCGTATGGAATGAGCTGCCAGAGGAAGTGGTGGAGGCTGGTACATTGCAACATTGAAAAGGCATCTGGATGGGTATATGGATAGGAAGGGTTTAGAGGAATATGGGCCAAGTACCGGCAAATGGGACTAAATTAGTTTGGGATATCTGGTCAGCATGGACGAGTTAGACTGAACGGTCTATTTCCGTGCTGTACATTTCTATGACTCTATATGCTTCCTTCTGTTTCTTGATCAAAATCTTAATTTCTCTAGTCATTCAGCATTCCCTACACTAACCAGCCTTACCTTTCACCCTAACAGGAACATACTGTCTCTGGTCTCTCATCTCATTTTTGAAGGCTTCCCATTTTCCAGCTGTCCCTTTACCTGCAAACATCCACCCCCAATTAACTTTTGAAAGCTCTTGCCTAATACCATCAAAATTGGCCTTCCTCCAGTTTAGAACTTTACCTTTTAGATTTGGTCTATTCTTCTCCATTACTATTTTAAAACTAATAGAATTATGATCATTGGCCCCAAAGTGCTCCCCCACTGACAGCTTAATCACCTACCCTGCCTTATTTCCCAAGTGTAGGTCAAGTAAGTCTAGTCCTGATGGAGGGTTTTCACCTGAAGCATTGACTTTCCTGCTCCTCAGATGCTGTCTGACCTGCTGTCCTCTTCCAGCTTCACACCTATCAACTTTGACTTCTAGCATCTGCAGTCCTTACTGTCTCCTAGGTCACGTTTTGCACCTTCTTTTGTACCTTGTATTGAATCAGAAAATATTTTGATCACACTTTACAAATTCCTCTCCATCTAAGCTCTTAGCACTGTGGTAGTCCCAGTCTATGTTTGGAATGTTAAAATCCCCTACCATAACCACCCTATTACTCTTACAGATAACTGAGATATCCTTACAAATTTGTTTCTCCATTTCCCACTGACTTTTGGGAGGGTCTATAGTACAATTCTAATAAGGTGATCATCCCTTTCTTATTTCTCAGTTCCACCCAAATAACTTCTCTGGACGTATTCCCAGGAATATCCTCCCTAAGTACAGCCCTAATGTTACCCCTAATCAAAACATAACAATAAATGCAACCTCTTCTTTATTCCTCTTTAATCATTAGCTCAGGAGACATAGAATATCTCAAGAGCAAAGTTGAAAAAAATAAACTTTTATTGAAAACAATAGTGAAATGGCTAATTGATTGGAAGGACTTTTTTGTAACATCAGTGTAAATAATGATGCACAATATTATAAATGGGTAGTGCTACTTGTAGCCTTTATTCATTGTATAGTTTCGGTCATGAATTAAACAAGTTGTGGCCAAGGAAGTGGATAGTATTTTCGATGATGGTTCAAATAAAATTGGACATTGTCAAGAGACCAGATTTGGAGGAATGCAGATTCCAGGGTTGGAGGAGCTTAGAATTAGGGAGAGGCCAGAGTAAGGAAGATTTGAATACAAAGATCAGAATTTTCAAATTGAGGCATTGCTTAACCAGGAGCCAGTGTGGGTCAGTAAGTACAGGGAGGATGGGTGAATTGGACTTGGTGTGATTAAAGACATAGGCAACACAATTTACACCTCAGGTTTACAGAAGGTGGAATGTAAATGGTTTGCAAGGAGTGTTTTGGAAGAGTCAGTGAGTTAACAAAGTCACGTACGAGGGCTCAAGTGGTAGATAAGCTGAGACCTGGTTAGAGTCAAAACGTCTGGCACTGGAAAAGCACAGCTGATCAGGCAGCATCCATGCAGCAGGAGAGTCAATGTTTAGGAATGATGACTCCTGATGAAGAGCTTATGCTCAAAACATCGACTTTCCTGCTGTTCAGATGCTGCCTGACTGGCAGTGCTTTTCCAGTGGTAGACTTTTTGACTCTGATCTCCAGCATCTGCAGTCTTCACCTTTACCCTGAGGCAGGGTTAGAGTCAAGTAATGTTACAAAGATGGACACAGACAGTCTTAGTGACTGTATGGCTATGTAATTGGAATTGAATATAACTGCAAGATTGCAAACTATCTAGTTCAGGCTACAGAGAATTACCAAGGAGAGAGAAGGAGTTAGTAATTTGGGAATGGAATTTGTTATAGCTTCAGAGAATACTGATCTTATAATTTTTGGAGATGGCTGATAAGTAAAACAACATTTTTGAAACAGTGGAGGTGATCCAAAAAGAAGACGGTGGTCAGTATAAATGTGGAATCTGATACTTCATGCCAGGATGATATTCTTAAGCAGCAGTATGTTGACAATCAATAGGAGAGTGTCAAGTTCTGAGCCTTCAGGTTACAATATGAGAGCAGATGAAAAGCCATTGCCAATGTAATGGAGAGAGAAATAACTGGAGAATAGAATAGACTCCTTTCATGAAATGGAAAGATTAAATGTTAGGGCTCAGTTTTCATGACTGAGATTGATAGGTCTTCACAAACAGAACCAAGATAAATGGTGTGAAGATGCCAGTGTTACACTGGGGTGGACAAAGTCAGAAGTCACACGACACCAGATTATAGTCCAACAGGTTTATTTGTAATCATAAGCTTTCAGAGCGCGGCTCCTTTGTCAGGGGAAGAGTTGATACGTGGTATCTCTAAAGTGATGCGTACAGTCAATGGTACCTGTCTCTGTGAGGAAGCCTGTCACAAAGCTACATGCCTGCTTCAGATTCCAGAGGAATATCCAGTAAAAAGGAAAGATCCCTAGAAATGAATATCCTTGTTACACTGGACCTCCATTTGAGTTTTACAAGTTGGGTAGAAACAGTATGTACCTTTTGCAAATTTTACTATTATTTTTCGTTCTGGGAGCTACTTCTCTCTGGAGTGAAACATTTTCAGCTCGCTTGGAAGACAGGCCCTTACAGAGCTCCCAATGCAACTGAAAGATTGAGCAAATATCACCTACTTCATCCTGGAAGGAGTCCAATACTTTGAGGATGATGGCCATAGTCACCCTCCCAGCCTCCAGGTAGCATTATCCTTCCCTGAGTTGGCTGCTATTTTGTAACAAATATGTAATTGCCGCCAGAACCAATACATATCTGGGGCTTTCAGAGCTCCCAGACCAGCAGGATGTAGATAGGCAAGAGACTTGGTCAGAGAAATAGCAGATGGAGTCTAATTCGGACAAATGCAAGGTGATGCATTTTAGGAGATCTAATACAGGAGGGAAGTATACAGTAAATAGTAGAACCCTTAGTAGCATCAATATACAGAGGGACATAGGCAATACAAGTGATAAGATAGTCAAGAAGGCATACTTGCCTTCATCGACTGGGACATAGAGCATAAAAATCGGCAAGTCATGTTGCCGTTGTATAGAACTTTATTCTAAATGTGACCTAACTCATGTATTCAGTTCTGGTCAGCACACTGCTAGAAGGATGTGGAGGCTTTGAAGAGGGTACAGAAATTGCTTACTCAGATATTGTCTAGTTTGCAACGTTTTAGCAATGAAGCAAAATTGGACAAGCTTGAATTGATTTCCCTTGAGGGGAGATCTGATAGAAGCTTACAAAATTATGGACAGAATGGACAGTCAGAGTCTTGTTCCCAAGATAGGACATAGGTTTAAGGTAAAAGGGGGTAAGTTTAAAGATGATGTGAGAGTTACAGAGGGTGGTAAGTGCCTGGAATGCACTACCAAAGGAAGTGGCGGAGATGTATACAACAGCAACATTTAAGAGGAATCTTGACAAATTTATGATTAGGCAGGGAATCGAGGGATATGGACCACGTAGAGACAAAAGGTTTTTAGTTTAGAAAGACATTGTATTTTGGTGCAGTCTTGGTGGGCCAAAGGGCCTGTTCTTGTGCTGTACTTTTCTTTGTTCTTGTTCATGCAACTCTACCCTAACACTGGAGCTCAATGAGATCAATGATGAAGCACAAAAGTGGGCTATACCTTAAATGATATGACAAATACTCCTTCTGTTTCACTTCCATATTTTTGAATGGCTTCTGGATCCTCGGTTACCATAACAACTGGCATCAATCCTGCAAGATGATTGTAATACCAGACTGTGGCATAGTAAATACACCTGGAATAAATAATTTGTGTTTTTATTATTTCCTTTGTTTGACTGAAATGTCTAATGTTTTGTTTAACGGTGGGCTGAAGAACATACAGGGTTTTCAATACTTATCAACTTCCAACTGAGCTCAGAATGCTTTTTTCCCAAAGTTCAAATTCTCTCCAAATCAAAATACAGACAGCAATGATCAAATGATAGTACCAGATAACCACAAAATAAAATATTTCACTCAACACAAAAAAAACCACATTTATCAATAACTTCTGCCCTCCTCCAACATATACGCCCCATACTAGACCTTTCAACAACGTAGAGATCGGGTATACATCCTCTCACACACAATTCCCACCAAGTCAAGAATCCATTCAAAAGCATTATGTTGTTATACTCAAATCAAACTCTCAACATTTTCCATTATAAAAAGACTAGAACATAGAACAATACAGCACAGAACAGGCCCTTCGGCCCACGATGTTGTGCCGAACATTTGTCCTAGCTTAAGCACCTATCCAATTGCCGATTAAAGATAATTACATATTTTCCAATGATATTGCCGGGCGACTGTGTGGAATGTGCACATTCTCCCGTGTCTGCATGGGTTTCCTCTGGGTGCTCTGGTTTCCTCTCAATCCAAAGGTTAGGTGAATTGGCCATGCTAAATTGCCCATAATGTTCAGGGATGTGTAGGTTAGGTGCATGAGTCATGGGAAATGCAGAGCAATAAGGTAGGGGAATGGGTCTAGGTGGGTTACTCTTGGAGGTGTGGAGCTGTTGGGCCAAATGGCCTGTTGAAAAAAATGAAGTTTTTCTCAGAACTGTACAAATTAATTTTCCTTTTCCCTATTCTAAATCTCTTGTGCTTAATCTTGTAATTATTGCGAAAGTGGTCTCATTTACATTGGGGAGACTGGCCGCTTACTTGCAGTGCACTTCAGAGGACATCTCCGGGACACCCATACCAATCAACCCCACTGCCCCATGGCTGAACATTTCAACTCCCCGTCCCACTCTGCCGAGAACATGTAGGACCTGGGCCTCCTCCATCGCCACTCCCTTACCACCGAACGCCTGGAGGAAGAATGCCTCATCTTTTGCCTTGGAACCCTTCAACCCCATGGCATCAATGTGGACTTCACCAGTTTCCTCATTTCCCCTCCCTCACCTTACCCCAGTTCCAACCTTCCAACTCAGCGCCATCCTCATGATCTGTCCCATCTATCAATCTTCCTTCCCATCTATCCGCTCCACCCACCTCTCTGACCTATCACCTTTACCCCCACCTCCATCCACCCACTGCACTCTCAGCTACCTTCTCCCCAGCCTCACCTCTCCCATTTATCTCTCCACCCCTAAGGCTCTCTGCCTCATTCCTGATGAAGGGCCTCTGCCCGCAACATCAATTTTCCTGCTCCTTGGAAGCTGCCTGACCTGTTGTGCTTTTTCAGCACCACTCTAATCTTGTAATTATGGCGCCTCATTCTTCGTCTCCTCAACTACTGGAAACAAGATTCTTTCTACCCTGCTTTATTCTTGTTCATACATGGCTTAGGCAGTATTATTTTAATTCTTTAATTACAATTATAGCAAGATATACTTATGACAGCCAAAGCCCACTTGCTGACCATTACAAATTACTTCTTATAATTCTGAAATGTGAATGTTATCCAATTTATACATTTAAATAAAGATAATATTCTGTGCACCTTCCAAACATGTATAATATAGAGTGTGAATTAAAGACTAAAACACAAGATTTACAGTAAGCATTCAAGATTTTTAAAAAGTTCCAAACATCTCAGGTTGGATTTCAACAACAGACCTGGTCTGCCATTTTTCTAGAGATTCTCCATGCTCTCTCGGTACATATGAGTACAGCTGGAATTCATTGAAGAACAACACACATTCATGACGAGCGTCCTTCAGCAGGTTCCGCAATTTGTTGTAATGTCTGTAATGAAACAGCCAATGAATATGATCAGATTGGCTCCAATATTTTTCCATTTTACATCTTCAAAATTGTATTATTTGTTTATCTTTTTTCCCCCTCACACCTTTATTCTATCACTTTTATCATAGTGATAGAGGTGAAACAGACCCTTTGGTCCAACTTGTCCATGCCTACCAGCAAATTAATCTAGTCCCATTTGCTAGCATTTGGCCCATATCTCTCTAAACTCTTCCTATTCATTTACCCATCCAGATACCTTTTAAATCTTGTAATTGTACCTGCCTCTACCACTTCCTCAGGCAGTTCATTCTAAAAACACACCATCCTCTGCATGAAAACGCTGCCCCTCAGGTCCCTTTTCTATCTTTCCCCTCCCACCTTAAACCTTTGCCCCCTAGTTTTGAACTTCCCTACACTGGGAAAAATACCTTGGCTATTAACCCTATCCATTCCTCTCAAGATTTTATAAACCTCTATAACGTCACCCCTCAGTCTCTGACAGTTTGGGGGAAAATACCTCAGCCTACTCTGCCTCACTCTATAGCTCAAACCCTCCATTCCTGGCAACATCCTTGTAAATCTTTTCTAACCCTTTCAAGTTTAACAACATCTTTCCTATAGCAGGGAGACCAGAATTGAACATACTGTTCCAAAATAGAATCGAATAATTTGAATTGAATTTATTGTCATGTGTACCGAGGCACAATGAAAAGCTTTGTTCTGCGAACATGTAGATCACACAGTTAAGTAGCATAGATAAGTAAATAATAGGTAAACAGCGGCAAAAACAAAAACACAGGTACAGGCGAATGTTAAGAGTTTGAGAGTCCATTCAGTATTCTTACAACAGTAGTGTAGAAACTGTTTTGAAACTGGCTGGTGCGTATGTTCAGGCTTCTGCACTTTCTCCCCAATGGTAGAGGTTGTAGAAAAACATTGCCAGGGTGGGATGGATCTTTGAGAATGCTGACGGCCTTTCCTTGACAGTGAGCCTGACTCTATTGATGGGAGGTTGGCCTTTGTTATTGTCCGGACTGAGTTCACCACTCTCTGTAACCGTCTCCGAACTTGAATGGTACAGTTGCCATACCTGGTATTGATACATCCAGTCAGAATGCTCTCGATGGCACACCTATAAAAGTTGGCAAGGGTATTCGCCGTCATACCAAATTTCCTCAGCTGCCTGAGGAAGAAGAGACGTTGTTGGGCCTTTGTAACTAGTGCGTCCACATGAAGAGTCCAAGAAAGCTTGTTGTGGATGACCACTCCCAGGAGCTAGACACTCTCCACTCATTCCACCTCTGTTGTATAGGGGGGCATGAGTAACATCCTGCCTAAAGTCAATAATAAGTTCCTTGGTTTTGCCGACATTGAGAGCTGGTTGTTCTCAGTGCACCATTTCTTCAGATCTTCCACCCCCCCGTCTAATACATCAATGATTTGTTTTCATTAAAACCAGTAGACATTGCTAAAAGAAGCACATTTCTGACAATGCAGCACATCCATAATACTATATTCAACCCGTAATACTACAAATTCTAGATTGTATACTGAGGCTCCATAACAGATCTCAAACCCATAACTCTGATTCAAAGACAAAAGTACTACCAATTGAGCACCAATATTGGTATTTTCTGTTTTTATTCCGTAATTTCAGCATGCATAATATTGTACAATGTGAAATGAGTTTTGGTCCATCTTAAACCAGCTATCAATGGGTATTTGTGCTCAGCTGTACGATACATATTGCCCCAATATGTTCAAGAAAACGGAACTTTGCAGGTTTACATTTAATCACAAATAAATATCTACATTTATCAGAGTCAGAATTCTTGTGATAGGTTTAGTATTATTGACTGCTGATTTTCCTGTTATCTTTACAAACACTCAAAAGGAAGAAGTGCATATTTATGTGTAATTCTACTCCAGGTGTTCTAAAGTTATATGATTGTTTTGTCTTCATATGTAAAAAAAATAGCTTTTGCTAATTGGTTGTGAAATTACAATTCCTAAGTTTTGTGAGCTTGCCAGAATGAAAGGACTGTTAATTTTCTGTGTATATAACCAATTAATGTGCAAACCCAGCAAGTTCTTAAAAATAATGAAAAGGCTAAGGGTCAAATGCAGTTTGTAAAGGCAAACAGCAAAGTGGCATAAATTAATCAGTAAATTCAGGACATTCATAACTCATCACATGTCTTTTCATCCTCTGAATTTGTTAGCTAATTTGTGAAATATAAAGGCATGCATTATGGAAAATTAATGCTGTGTTAATAAAGACTTGAATCATTAACTTTATGTTGCAGAAGAATACACAGGATAACAGAACAAATGACGAATGGCACAGGATCAAAGACAAACTTCTGGTTAGTTTCACTTGGTGATATGGAAATATGTAATGAGAATCTTTAACAAAATAAATAAATTGTACTAATCTTGTTGGTTCAAAAGTAAAGCAGCAACAACTTGCATGTATATAGTGCTCTGATGGCATTACAATGTAGCAAATACTTCACAGGGACCTTTATGAAGCAAAATTTAAGGTGGAATCAAAAATGGCAAACTTTTAAGGATAAAGGCCAAAATCTTGTCAAGGATATAGGTTGCAAGCAGCATCATAAAGGAGTAAGTAAGCAGCACAATTAAGGGTGTTAGCTGAAGATATGAGGTGCGCAAGAGGGCAGGCTTGGAAGAAGATGGGAATTTGGAGTTTTATGGGGCTGAAGACGATGGAACTAATTAATAAGAAAATTAGTTAACTGAAGAAATGAATGTGGCAGGATTACAACTCAATTCTCCTTGTACAGAATGGTATTTCAACATTTGGTACAATGATGAATGTTGAGGGTCAGCTACTGGGAAGAGAGATTTTCCAATAAATACTTTGGGAATCAACAAAAGTACAATGAAAATACGCATTACTCTGCAGACTAAAGGTGTAAACCTTAACACATGAACAAGACATGATCATTCCCATGCAGCTTGCTATGTCGTCAACATTTTGATAGAGAAATTTGCCAAGTGTATGACTAACTAAATTTAGGGAGATGGTGAACACAAATACTGAGCTCTGACCTGTAATGCATTACACTTCCAACCATCATGTCTGGTTGTAAGTACAATGTTTTAACCATAAAAGAAAGGAATACTGCATCTATAATTCCAAGAAAATTAGTAATACTTAACATTTCAAGAACCTAATTGATTTTGAACAGAATGAAAGCATCGAATGACAAATGAAAAAAAAATCCAGTTTGCCAAAAGTTAATCTTACTCAAATTAGTAGCTAGACACTGATCAAAAGGGAAATGGATTTGACATTCAATTCCTGTAACAGATAAGATACTCGCAAAGAATATTTCTCTTTCACATCTAAAAATATTTGCCAATTTGGTAGAAAAGACTCCCCTGTTGTTACAGAGCTGTTTATAACCAGTCCAAGATCAGATATCAATGAAAAGTTTTCCAACTGTTATTTTCAAATAAGATTCATTAAAGACACAAACTGTTTGAAAAGATTTAAGTTTCTATGCTATAAATTAAACAAATTGGGAAAAGTTAAGACCTGTAAAGTTGTTAAAGGCTTCCATGAAAATACCACAGAAGGTAACTGGTGGCAGCGGGCACAGAAATCCATACTGCACACAGAGGGAATTAAATGAACAACAGGGACAAAATTAACAGCAATCTGTTAAATTGACGGTCTTTGATTAAAATAGCCCAAGGCTTTTAACAGACACCCAATCCTCAAGGGAAATTTTTCAAAATGTTAGCGGGCAGTTGATTTTATTTACTGCAAATTTAACCATTTGATGACTTGAGTACACAATATTCCTTCTTGAAAATTAAAGGTATAACCAGATGTTTTGAGTTATTTGAAAAAAAATGTTCAAAATCAAGACATTTTGTTTGACGATATTGATTTTCCAAAATATTTTATGAACATTGGTTATATTATATTTTCTCAATATTGGTTATATTTTCTCAATCTTTTATTTCCAAATCTAATTGAGTTAAGTATAATTTTTCATGCAACAAATAGGACAGTGTAACCTTTAAAGCATCAAAGGCCAATTTAGTGATCACTTAAAACTGTTTACATACAAACAGGCTTATTGAATATTGTCTATTTAAGCAACAATTTGTTTTTTTATAAAACACATGTAAAATTAAAAATTAAAAGCTTAAAGAGTACTTTATAGATCTGGATTGGTAAGGGAATCAAAGATTATGGGAGAATGAAGGAGAATGGGGTGGGGAGCATACCAGCCATGATCGGATTGTGCAGCACACCCATTGGGACAAAGAGCCTAATCCTGCTCCTATGTCTTGTGGTCTTGCTCTTGAGTGGAGCAGCACTGATATTAGATTAGATTAAATTCCCTACAGTATGGAAACAGGCCCTTCGGCCCAGCAAGTCCACGCAGAACCATCCGAAGAATAACCTACCCAGACCCACTGCCCCACCCCACATTTACCCCTGACTAATGCACCTAACACTATGGGCAATTTAGCATGGTCAATTCACCTGACCTGCACATCTTTGGATTGTGGGAGAGAACTGAGCACCCGGAGGAAACCCACGCAGACACAGGGAGAATGTGCAAACTCCACACAGACAGTCGCCCGAGGCAGAAATTGAACCCAGGTCTCTCGCGGTGCTAACCACTGAGCCACCGTGCTGCCCCATGAAAGGCCAAATGGCCTCATTCCGTTTTGTAACTATTCTGTGAATCTATCATAGGAAACATAGGACAGACCATGGCTGTATTTTCTAGAAAGGAGCTAACTGAAGGAGTCCTGAGAGAGCTTTTCAAGATTTTGTCAGAGATTGATAAGTCAGACAGAAAGAAGATATTTCCACTCGTCGTTGAGATCATAAACATGAAATAGTCTCTGTGCTGTAAAAAGATTTCTAATGCTGTGTACAAGTAAATCAGCAAATTTCTACAGGTACACTTGTAAAGGACCCTTGCTAAACCTCAGCTGGAGTACTGTCTATCATTGTGGATACCACATTGCAGGAAAGATGCAAATACTTTGGAGAGAGAGCGCAGAAGTGATTTACAAGAATGGTTCCATGTGGGATTGGAAGGTTTCAGGTATAAGAAGAGGCTGAATAGGCTGGGGCTTTTTTCCCCTAGAGTGCAGGAAGCTGAGGGATGACTTGATAGAGGTTTATAAAATCATGAGGGAAAGATATAAAAGGGATCAGAGGGGTAACTTTTACACACAGAGATGGTGGCATGTATGGAATGAGCTGCCAGAGGAGATGGTAGAAGTGGGTACAATTACAATATTTAAAAAGCATCTAGATGGTTATATGAATAGAAAGCATTTAGAGGGATATAGCCAAATTCTGGCAAATGGGAATAGACTAATTTATAATATCTGGTTGGCACAGATGAATCTGACTGAAAGGTCTGTTTCCATACTGTATAACGTTATGACTCTACGAACAGTAGTGAGTGAAACAGAATGTGAAATTAGCCATGTTAGGACAGAGCAGTAAAAACACAGAACTGCATTGCTTTGAAACTGAATTTTGAAGAATGAAATATAGAAACTGCGGGTTTTACAAGGGAAAATGGAACATGTTTGCACGGTATATTAGGGAATGTAATGCATTGTGCAGCTGGCAAAACTTCTCTCTCTGCCAATTTGTTGTGAAAGACGTGACCTTGATTCCCCTGTTCACAGATGGCATCAAGACCTGGACAAAGTGTTAAATTTAGAAATTCAACAGAAGTTTAACTCACAATTTTTTTTTAGCCAGGAGCTACTGGCAGGTGAAGCATTAAACAGGACATAGTTACATTTGGATAATTTTAATGGTTGATTTAAACAAGACAAATCTTGGGTCTACACAACACAAGGATTATAGTGCAATAGATCCTCAACTAGGATCATGATTAACTTAAATAAAAGCAAAATACTGCAGGTAATGAAAATCTGAAATAAACCAAGAATGAGAGAGGAACTCAGCAGATCAGACAGCATCCCTGGAGAGAGAAACAGAATTAACGTTTCGAGTCTGGTATGACTCTTTTTCAGAACTGAGTTCTAGAACTAATTCCTAGTTCTAGATTCACCCACAGGAGGAAACATCTACACTGTAAAGACCCTTCAGATCTTATATGTTACAAGCAAGTCGTATCTTACACTTATAAATTCCATCAGATACAAGACTAGTTTGTCCAACCTTTCCATGTGACACATTCCCGATATTAGTTTAGTAAATCTTTTTTGAACTTCATCCAACAAAACTTAAGAATTTTCCTTAAATAAGGAGACCAATACTGTACACAGTATTCCAGATGTGGCCTCAGCAATGCACTGTATAACTTGAAAGTGTGTTGCTGGAAAAGCACAGCAGGTCAGGCAGCATCTGAGAAGCTGGAGAATCAATGTTTTGGGCATAAGCCCTTCATCAGGATTCCTGATGAAGGGCTTATGCCCTAAACGTCGATTCTCCTGCTCCACGGATGCTACCTGACCTACTGTGTTTTCCAGCAACACACTCTCAACTCTGATTTCCAGCATCTGCAGTCATCGCTTTCTCCAATGCATTGTATAACTAAAATATCAACTCCCAACTTTTATATTCAATTCCCCTCACGTTAACAGTAATATTTATTAGCTTTCCTAAGTACTTACTATACCTAATGCAAATCAATCACTAGGATACCCTGACTTCTTTGCTAGATATGTCTTTTTTATTCTTCATGCTACAAGGAGAATTTCACATTTTCCCCAAGATATTTAGCTACTCACTCAATCTAATCATGACCTAAAAATTCAATTGAAAGTTTGCCCCAATAACAATGACCATGAAACTATATTAGTTACCGCAGAACCCATCTAGTTCATCAATGTCCTTAAGGAAAGAAAATCTACCATCCTTACCCGGTCTGGTCTACATGTGAGTGTGCAGGAGAATCGACATTTCGGGTGTAAGCCCTTCATCAGGAAACGTCGATTCTCCTGCTCCTCGGATGCTACCTGCTGTGCTTTTCCAGCACCATACTCTAGACTCTAATCGCCAACATCTGCAGTCCTCACTTCCTCCTGGTCTACATATGACTCCAAATCAACAGAAATGCAGTTGACTCTCAAATAAAACAAAGGTAGCAGAAGTAGATAATTCAACCCATCACCAAGTGATCACAACAAGTCTGATAACCCTTAGCTCCACTTTCCTGCCTTTTACCCTTGATTCCTTTACTGATTAAGTACTTGTCTATCCAACCGCTTTAATACATTTAATGATACAGCCTCTATAGCTCTATGCAGTAAAGAATTAAATAGATTCAAAACCCTCTGAAAGAAGAAATGCCATCTCCTCTTTATTTTAAATGGGTGACCCCCTAATCTGGGATTGCACCTCCGGTCCTAGACTCTTCTACTAAGAGAATGATATTATTCAACAACTTCAACTCACAGACAGCAGCAATACGTGAAACAAATCAAATGTCAATTTACACAATACAAAGGAATATGAGTCACAGGAGGTTGTGACTAAAGAGTATTGCATCCAGTGATGTGACACCTTGAGTAGTGCCTCCTGATTCAGTCATAAACAGAATTAACATATTGAAGCACTAGAGGCAGTGCAGAGAAGCTCCCAACATTAATGAGTATTGTCAAAAATCTGAATTGTAAGAAAAACATTGAACAAGGTTGAGCTTTTCACTCTTGAATACATCAGGAAGATCTTATAGAGGAACAGTCGATAAGATAGTTAAGGGAACTGAAAAGGTAAGATCTGGAATATCTCTTTAAGCTAAAGGAAGACGGGGGAGAAGGTGATGTAACTTTCAGGTAGTCAAAATTGTCACCCAAAGGGTGAAGAACATACAGAATAAACTTCCTGGAAGAGTAATGAAGTTAAAATTAGTAACTTTTTTCATTTGTTCTCAGAAGATAGCAATACATCTAAGGCTGTACTGTATTTATGTTTTTATAGCCGACCAACAGTTATTACTCTAAAAGGTTGGTAGAATTTAGTGCACAGCTGAAGGATTTTTAACTGTACTGACCCAGTAGTATTGAAAGAAAACCATAACAAATCCAAATCAGAATGCAATTCTGAGACAATGGTGTTTGCAGAACACTGCTGCTATTGCTCTTCTCAGCAGTTGCGCCCACTAGGAAGGAGGTGCTGTGGAAGTTTCCTTGATTAACTTGTGCAATGGATTTTGTAAACTGAACACACTGCATCCACTGTGCGTCAGCAACAGAGCAGTAAACATGCAGTATAGCAGCAGTAGCCCTAATTAACTGAACTATTCTGCCTTTGCTGTGTTGAATGCCCCTCCTCACATATAGCGTACAAGTTATGCATTGTAAACTAGAGGAAGACCAGAGATGACACAGTGGTTAAAAACTCCCCCAAGCACCACAACAAGCGACATTCATGTGACTAGGAAAGTGGCAGGAAAGTGGAGTTAAGGGTTATCAGACCTGTCGTGATTGCTTGGTGGAGTGAACTTGATGGGTTGAATTGTCTACTTCTGCTCCTTTGTTTTATTTGAGAGTCAATTGCATTGCTGTAGATCTGGAGTCACACCTATCGATATTCATGCTAATCCTGCATCAGACAATGAGAAAATCCACATGCAACAATGAAATGATTGAGAATATGAATATTCCAGAACAATAAAGAGTCTCTCACTACTTTAGGCTAATTGCTCAACAGAGAGATAGAGATAGAGCAATAGACAATGACATTGCTAAAAATACTCATTAATATAGTATCAATCAAACAATGAGGAAAAAGAAAAGAAAGGCAGAGATACACAGAACAAGGCAACGCAGAGAATGAATGTTTCACAAATCCCACTCACGCTGCAACTGAGATTTCAATGTCATAAAATCTTACAAGGTCATGAGTTTATGAATGAAAAAAAAATCAGTTCACAGTGCAGCATGAACTCAACCAGCAGTCATTGTGATATCTTTCCCCTCTGGCTCAAAAGATGCCATACAATCTGTTATAAACCAGAGCAGACTCTCTCAAAATATATTAAGATGATAGGATCGAGGCTAACATTTTCTTATATTAAAGGCAAGTGCCATGTGCTGCATTCCGGGTACAATTTGATTGATCAAGCTACTAGTCGTGAAGTAAAACACATTTTATCATATATTATAGTTAAACTATAACAACAAAAAAATTGGAACAACTCTATCAGAAAATAGAATAATAAATTATGTAACTACTAAACTGTAACTGTCCCAATATAGTAACATCCCAAAAGCACACCCTTGGCAAAGGGAAATTCAGTTAAACAGACTGTCTCACATGCAATTTTCTAGCCCAGGAGGAAAAACATCAAGAGAAAACTCAGACAAAGCAGCATGGAAGGATGTACTTCCAAACCCAGATACAAGACCCCAGCAACTGCTACTGAGAAACTAAAACTAAAAATCCTGATTCTGTGGGAGCTTGCCCCACCCATTCAGACTATTTCTATTGTTCTGACTTTTTTAAAAAAAAACAAGGTCTCACAAACTGTTTACTTTATTAGATTCAAATAGACAGCTCTTCACTTCAAAAAAAAATTAAGACCAAATACACCTCTTAAAGCCATAGAATAGTCACAAATCTAAAAGGGAAATGATTTTGTTATGGGTTTAGAGTAATGTTTAATAAATCGAAAAAGTTCGTGTCTCCAAAATCCCATCAAGACATTTCACAGTTGAATTGGTTATTACCTGCACTCTACTGGGGTAGATAATAAGGAATCTCGTAAAATGTTTTACTGAGATGGCAATGCCTCTTAAATCTAGCATAACAATAAAAAATATAGACAGCATTCAATGACATGCCTAATATTGTGTCCTACTAAATACTAGATTTATTAAAAAAAACTAGTTATCTCATTTGCAATATGTAGAACAAAACATATTTCCTTCATAAAATATGTAACATATTTCTTCATTTTACACAGGGGGTTGTTGTGATCTGGAGTGTACTATCTGAAAGTACGTTGGAAATAGATTTAATAAAAATTTTGAAAATTGGACAAATCCTTGAAGAGAAATATTACGGAATACAGGGAACAAGCATGGGCAGTGAGATCAATCGAATAACTCTACAAAAGGACCGGCACAGGCACTATGGGCTGATAAGCCTCCTTCCACAGGGGAGGCAGTCAAATCAAAAGTGAAAATCAGCATAAGAGAATTGGAAAAACATATGTACTAGTAAAACACACTGATCCTTGATTTCTGCTTTAACAAAGCATATTAAATACTTACTACCTTTTAAGCAAAGACATGGCTTTTCATAGAGTGATGTGCTCTTCTTATCAGATGTGCAAGATCAGGGAGCATTTCAATGTTCCTGGAGACTATGTTTACAGGAAGTGTGTTTGGTTGTGAATCCTATTAGATCACAGATCGGATGGAGTGCCATTTAGAAGTAAAGACAAATTTACAGGAGCTAGGGGCATTTGCAGAATGGCAATTTCAGCAAAGTAGAGTAACTGCAGATACAGTCAAGTGGAATACTATTAGGAAAGTAAGCGAGGAAGGTAGGTAGTGCAGAAGTCTCTTGTGGTTATTCCCATCTCAAACACATATGCTGATTTGGATACTTTATGGGGTTATGACCTCTCAGGGGAATATAGCATTGACAGCCAGGTTTCTGGTGCTGTGACGGGCTACTGTAAAGAGGGGTATATCAAGTTCAAAGCAATCGATTGTGATGGGGACTTTCTAGTCAAAGGCACAGATGCGGCCATCAGCGAGAATGGTGTGCTGCCTCCCTGGTGCCAGAGTCAAAGATATCTCAGAGCGGATGCAGGATATTCTGAAAGAGGAGACAAACCAGCAGGTCATTGTAAACGTTGGTACCAACGACATCGGTAGAGAAAGGGACAAGGTTCTGCACAGAGAATACAGGAAATTAGGCAGGAGATTACAAAGTAGATCATTGAGGGTAGTAATATGTGGATTACTCCCAGTGCCATGCGCTAGCAAGAGGAGGAATAAAAGGATGTGTGGCTAACGAGCTGGTGTAAGGGGCAAAGATTCACATTTTTGGTCCATTGGGATCTTTTCTCGGGTCGAAGTAATCTGTATACAAAGGACAGGTTGTACCTGAATTGGAAGAAAACCCATACACTGGCGGGGAGAAAGAGGTCTTAGATATCTGCAAGAACATTGGGGTTGTAATGATAGGGGTGTATTGTTGAACAAAGAGACCCAAGTGTGCTTGTTCATAAGTTCCTTCAAAGTGGAGTTGAGGGTAGACACTTGTCTTCATTGGTCAATGCATTGAGTACAGGACTCCTGTACGTCACGTTGCAGCTGTACAGGTCATTGGTGAGGCCACTTTTAAAAACCTTGTTCAATTCTGGTCTCCCTGCTGTAGGAAAGATATGGTTAAACTTGAAAGGGTTCAAAAAAGATTCACAAGGATTTTGCCGGGATTTGGAGGGCTTGAGCCATTGGGGAGAGGCTGATTAGACTCGGGTCTTTTCTCCCCCTGAGCTGAGGGGTGACTTGCAGAGGTTTATAAAATTATGAGGGGCATGGATAGGTGAATAGCCAAGATCTTTTTCTAAGGGGAAGGAAATCCAAAACTCGAGGGCAGAGGTTTAAGGTGAGAGGGGAAAGATGTAAAAGAGACCTGAGGTGCAACCTTTTTCACCCAGAGGGTGGTGCGTGCATAGAATGAGCACCTAAGGTATTGGAAGCTGGTACAATCATAACATTTAAATGGCACTTGATAGGGTACATGAATTGGAAAGGTTTAGAGGAATATGGGCCAAATATTAGCAAATGGAATTAGATTAGCTGAGGATATCTGGTTGTCATGGACAAGTTGATTTGAAGGATTTGTTTCCATGCTGTATAACTATGACTCTATAAAGTAAAAGCACTGCAAAAGTAGTCATGTACCTAGGATCCTTCCAACGATGTTCAATAAAGGAACACTGGAAAGGCATTCTATGGGGTTGCACCTCCTATTGCAGTATTCAGTGGCCAACTGTAAAATGGTGCTGACAATTAACTGTCAATAATCTGACAACAGTTCCCAAATATCACAACTGGGGCCAGAAGTCAACAGGGGACAATAGGTACTCCTTGTTTGAGAATTTGAATATATTTAGTTTCCCCTTGAGACTTCATTCAAAGCAATCAGTTGTTTGAAAAGCAAATTATTCCCACATGCAAACCTTATTCACATCTCACCATAAAATATAATACATTTTATTCATCGTTTAGAATCCTCCTGTAATCTGTACTGTGACATATTCAGTTATAAAGTCATAGAGATATACAACATGGAAATAGATCCTTTGTTCCAACTCGTCCATGCCAATGAAATATCCTATATAAATCCAGTCCCATTTACCAGCATTTGGTCCATATCCCTCTAAACCCCTCCTATGCATATACCCATCCAGATATCTTTTCAATGTTGCAATCGTACCAGCCTACATCACTTCCTCTGGCAGCTCATTCCATACATGCACCACTCTCTGCATGAAAAAGTTGCCTTTTAGGTCCCTTTATATCTTTCCCCTCTCACCTTAAACCTATGCCCTCTAGTTTTGGACTCCCCCACTCCGGGGAAAAGACCTTGCCTATTTACCCTATCCATGCCCCTCATGATTTTATAAACCTCTTCAAAGCCAGCCTTCAGCCTCCAAAGCTCTAGAGAAAACAGTCGCAACCTATTCAGTGTCTCCCTATAGATCAAACACTCCAATCCTAACAACATCCTTGTAAATCTTTTCTGAACCCTTTGAAGTTTCATAACATCCTTCTTATAGGAGGTAGACCAGAATTGCACACAATACTCTAAACATGACCTCCCAACTCCTATACTCAATGCACTGACCAGTAAAGTCAAGCATACCAAACGCTTTCTTCCCTATCCTACGTACCTGCGCTCCAAGGTCTCTTTGTTCAGCAACACTCCCCAGGACCTTATCATTAAATGTCTAAGTCCTGCCCTGATTTGCCTTTCCAAAATGCAGTAGATCACAGTTATCTAAATTAAACTCCAGCTGGTACTCCTCGGCTCATTGGCCAATCTGATCAAGATCCAGCTGTACTCTGAGGTAACCTTCTTCGCTGTCCACTGCACCTATTTTAGTGTCTTCTGCAAACTTACTAACTATACATCCTATGTTCACATCCAAATCATTTAAATAAATGACAAAAAAGCAACAGAGCCAGCACTGATCCTTGTGGCACACCACTGTTGAAAATGCATTGTGTGTATTACACAGACTCTAAGCAAGAACCTCCAATCAAAAAATTGAACATCACAGAATCCCTACAGTGCAGGAAGAAGCTATTCATCCCATCAAGTCAGCATCAACTCTACGAAGAGCATCCCATCCAGACCCATCCCCCCACCCTATCCCTGTAATCCTGCATTTACCATTGCCTATCCACCTAACCTGTAGATCTTTGGACTGTGGGAGGAAACATGAACACTCAGTGGAAATCCACGTAGACACAGGGAGAGTGTGCAAACTCCACATTGATAGTCACCCAAGGCTGGAATCAAACCCAGATCCCTGGCACTGTGAGGCAGCAGTGCTAGCCACTAAGTCACTGTGCTGCCCTCAAAGGAATATGTAATCTTTCTTTCGTGTTCCCAAAGATAAAGAGCGTCTGAATGCTTTCTTATTGAGGGCTGCCTACAAATGACCACCTGAGGGGCCATGGGATTGATTTCAGAACTCCTTCTCAATATAACAAAAGTTGCCCTAAACAAATCTGTCCCATACATTACTCATAAACAATTTTGCCAGCCAAGGTAATATATATAAAATAAGAAAATTGGTGGAAATATCAGAAATTCAGTTAAATTTGTACACTATAACTTATCTTGTCTGGAATAATTGGAACTAAGACATATTGTGATTTTCCAGATTACAAACTTCATAAATTGCTGAACCACATATGTGAACGAGAAAACAGCATCTATATAATTTTTATAAAGGGTAGAATGCCTTCAAGTAATATTTAGTTACTTTTCATTATAATCACCAGAAAGCTTGATTAGATTAGATTAGATTATTTACAGTGTGGAAACAGGCCCTTGGGCCCAACAAGTCCACACCGACCCTCCAAACAGCAACCCATCCAGACCCATTCCACTACATTTACCCCTTCACCTAACATTACGGGCAATTTAGCATGGCCAATTCACCTAACTGGCATATTTTTGGACTGTGGGAGGAAACTGGAGCACCCAGAAGAAACCCACGCAGACATGGGGAGAACTTGCAAACTCCACACAGACAGGTGCCCGAGGCAGGAATTGAACCCGGGTCTCTGGCGCTGTGAGGCAGCAGTGCTAACCACCATGCCCCCCCTTGTGGTTACCACAAATATAAACCTCAGGACCTCCTAAATAACAGCTCTGTTTCTTCATCATTTTGTGATTTTCCATCATCCTTGAAAACCAACTGCTTTTATTTCACTGAGAATTTGTCATGGTCTGACCTGCTTACAGGTGTTGCTTACATCTTCAACGTTGCATTTGGAAGTGGCAAAACATTATGCTGACATCTCTATAGTTATTCCACAAGGGCATCATGTTTGTTACTGGCAACATCAGTCCTCTGTCTGTTGGCCATTGACAAGAGGCATGCTGCCATTGCACCAAAATTGGTGTCTTGGTGCAAATTGCTATTATTCAATGCAAATGAATGTTTAAAATGAAGGATAACAATTAAATATTACAACTTGTGTTGCTCCATCATGAGTTACAAATCACAGGTCATGGTTAAACAATTATAGTGCTGAAGCTTTAATTGTTCCATTCATATCTGACCAGTGCTTTGCATGATGCTTAAATCCATCAAATATTATAGTGAGATAGCCATCACAAACCTGCGTCCCTTCTGGTGCTGGACAGCCTGACAAGCTGTCTGCATGAAGACAATGCCTCTCAATTCTGGAAACTCAAGTATCTCCAAATAATCCTGCACCACTTTCCAGTCAGGTATCAAATAATGAGTTGCACTTTCTGACAACAATTTCCCTTCTGAAACATTAAGTGTAAAATGGAATTAAGCAAGTAGCATAAAGGATTAAAGACTCCAATTTAATAGTATGTTAATAACACTGACGTTCAGATGAGACATTTATTTACTATCTCGATGTTCAGATAAAAATAAGAGATCCCATGACACTGCAAGAAGAAACAAGAGCTCTCTCCATTTCCTGACCAATATCCTCCTTCAACCAGCATCAATTACAAATTGTCCAATTACATTTTGAGATACATTTCTGAGTAAAAATTGGCTTTCAGATTTGCTTGCACAATAGCATTGATTTCACTTTAAATATAATTCAGTTGTATAAACCTTAGGGATGTTCCAAGGAAATGAAACAGATGTATAAAGCTCCTTCTATTTTGGGAATTCTGTCCTATCATCATCATGGATATTTTTTGAATGTCATTCTATTCAATCTTTAACTGTGGTTCAATAGATAGCATTCTCTCACCTCTGACTCAGGAGGTTGTACGATCAAGTCCCACAACAGAAACCAGACCACTCAATCCAGGCTGACACACTCAGTGCAATACTTGAGAGAGTGCTGCACTGTCAGAGGTGTCATCTTTCAGGTGGATAGAAAATATCTTACAAGCATTACTTCAGAGAAGAGCAGGGGAGTCCTCCCTACCATCGTGGCCAATATTTACGTTCAATCAACACCATGAAAACAGATTTTCTGAACAGGAACTGCTGTTTTGGGACCTTGCTGTGTGCAAATTGGCTGCTGTTTCCTACATCAATGACCACATTTCTATGCACTTCATTGGCTATAAAGCACTTTGAAACATCCAAAGGTGTGTCATATAAATACAATCTTTTCTTTTCTCCATGCGTTTTAATATCGCTGAGAGCTCTGTTTTGTGGATGACTGCACCCGCTGGGCCATACTTTACCATTGTGGCACTCAGCCTGGCAGAGGGAACTGTTACAGGGAACCGACCCCCTGAGGTAATGCTCCCTCACAACTCGAACTGATTTTCCTTTGCAGCTCCTCAGGTGCAGCACCTTCTCCGTTTTTATCATCACGTTGTCGGAAGCCAGCGGAGGAGCCATTAGTCGATGCCTTTTTTGTTTCCCTTCTCGAAATCGATTCCTCGCTAAGACCCGAAGGGACCACGCTCCGCGGATGTAAACAACTCCAACAAGCGCTTTCTGCCGCCGATTTTTCGCCCGCCTCACCCGGACAGCGTTCCCGCGCGTGAACCGGAAGTGTAACCCGGAACTGCGGGGCAAAGGAATCAGCTGCGGGGCAAAGGAATCAGCTGCGGGGCAAAGGAATCAGCTGACTGACCAGGAGCGCATGCGCAACGTGATATCTGCATTGCAATCTGAATGTATCGCACTCTTGTAATGATTCGGAGGTGCCGGTGTTGGACTGGGGTGTACAACGTTAAAAATCACACAACACCAGGTTATAGTCCAACAGGTTTAATTGGAAGCACTAGCTTTCGGAGCGTCGCTCCACTATCATCTGATGAAGGAGCAGCGCTCCGAAAGCTAGTGCTTCCAATGAAACCTGTTGGACTATAACCTGGTGTTGGGTGATTTTTAATCTTGTAAGCTACACCTTATGAGCTACATCCTTTATTTGAAACAAATCAACTCATTTTAACGAATTTCAGATCTGTCTGTTTCTTTTTGATTACATTAATCCTTTCGGAAAGTACTTCCCTACTTTAGCAATTCTGCTCAGCAATGAATCTCACTGAATATTGGGAAGTTTCTCTATTTTAGAACAAAGTTAAAAATCACACAGCACCAGGTTATGGTTCGACAGGTTAATTTGGAAGCACGAGCTCTCGGAGTGCTGGTCCTTCATCAGATAGCCGTGGAGCAGGATCATAAGACACAGAATTTATACCAAAAGATTGGAGTCATGCAACTGAAGTGATATATTGAACAAACCTAGATTGCTGTTAAGTCTTTCATCTTTCAGGATGGGTTGCATGTTTCAGTTCATTAATATGTAAATCCCAGAACTTCTTTGAAGACTCATTCTTGAGCTATAACAATGTTTTTATATTTAAAAAGTGGCATCTCAGATCAGGCAATGCATTAAAGGTATAAGGTTCATATCTGCCTGTATCCCAATCTTGAGTCAAACTGGTTCTATTTCCAAAGTAGGAATTTATAAAATATTACATGGATCGACTGCCTGTAGATTGTATGCTTTTTGAGCAAAATGGAATGTATCTGCAAATATTATACTACAAATGCAAATTTACCCCATTGACTTATATGTGTTTATATGAAGACATGGGTGTGCTGTACGTTTAAGGGAGTTAAAAAGCTAGCAAAAACTACCTGACAGCAACAAGTGTTCTGAAAAAAAGTAACATTTGGTCGAACAACTCGATTAGCTGGTTGAAAATGTGTTGCTGGAAAAGTACAGCAGGTCAGGCAGCATCCAAGGAGCAGGAGAATCGACATTTCGGGCATGAGCCCTTCTTCAGGGATCCTGAAGAAGGGCTCATGCCCGAAATGTCGATTCTCATGCTCCTTGGATCCTGCCTGACCTGTTGTGCTCTTCCAGCAACACATTTTCAGCTCTGATCTCCAGCATCTGCAGTCCTCACTTCCTCCTCGATTAGCTGGTTGCCTGGACACAAAAACAAGTTAGAATTTGGCCAATCAGTTTAAATTATACCCCAAAATACCCACCACCAATCAAGTTTAAATGGGCTATATTGACAAACTTAAAAGCCATTGACACAATCCGATGCTCTGGGTGTTTTAAGACTGGGGAAAATTGAACAGTTGAGAGGAGAACTGCCAAGCTACCAGCATGTAAAGACTGCCTGAAAAATATCTCTAACGGTACCTTTATCGATCAGTAACCAGTGAAGCAGAACCCACAAGAAGAAGAAAAGAAAACAGGAATACAGAGAACCAAAAGTTGCTGTGTTTTGAGATAAGAAGTTTTGTTTTATCGATCTTATCGGACTCATATTGTGGAAGGGGAAGGCAAAAGATAGGTGAGAGGAAGAAGTTGTAATTAATAGTTAGTTAGTTATTCTGTTATACTTTTAAGAAATAACGTTGTTAATTTTTACTTTAAATAGTTCTTGGCCACTCGAATTTTTACAGATTACTGCATGGGATGAATCCTTTCTGTGTTGCTCTTTTAAATTAAGCAAGAGGGTTTACCCCATATCATAACAGTGTGTGTGTGTGTGTATGTGCTTGAGAGAGAGTGTGTGAGTGTGTGCGTGCGAGTGTGAGTGCTCATGAGAGAGTGTACGTTTGAGTGTGTGCATGCTTGATAAAATGTGTGTGAGTGTGCTGGAATATAAGCCTGTGAGAGGTGTGTGCATGGGTGTAAGTGTAGTGGATATATGTGTATGCATATGAGAGAGACCGTGTGTATGAGAGAGGGTCTGCATGAATGTGAGTATGTAAGGTGTGTGTGTGTGTGTGAGAGAGAGTGTATCGTGTAGTGGGGTCAACTGTAGTGTGACATGAACCCAAGGTCCCAGTTGAGACCATCCACATGGTTTCTGAACTTGGCTATCAGCTTCTGCTTGGCCACTCTGCATGTTGCATATCCCGAAGTCTGCATTGGAGGATGGTCACCCAAAGATCCAAGGCCGAATGTCCCTGACTGCTGAAGTGTTTCCCCACTGGAAGGGAACATGCCTGCCTGGCGATTGTTGTGCAGTGTCCATTCATCCATCGTCATAGTGTCTCCTTGGTCTTGCCAATGTACCAAGCCTTGGGCATCCTTGCTTGTAGCATATGAGGTAGACAATGTTGGCTGAGTCACATGAGTACCTGCCACGTATGTGGTGAGTAGTGTCTCCATGTGTAATTATGGAATCCATGTCGACACTGACATGTCTTGCAGTGATTGCCATTGCAGGGTTGTATGGTGTTGTGGTCCATGTTGTCCTGAAGGCTGGGCAGTTTGCTGTGAACAATGGTCAGTTTAAGGTTTGACTGTTGTTTAAAGGCGAGAATTGGAGGCATAGGGAAGCTCTTGGTGAGGTGCTCATCCTCATTGATATCGTGGTGTAGACTGCGAAGAACATGGCGTAGTTTCTCTGCTCCCGGGAAGTACTGGACAACAAAGGGTACCCTAACGATTATAATCTGTCTGTCTCATGAGGAGGTTTGCTGTACAAGATACAAGAGGTGCAGGAAGTGGATGAGATGTGCTGTGAGGGCATCGTTGACCACGTGGGAGGGGAAATTGCGGTCTTTGAAGAAGGAGGTCATCTGGGATTTTCTATGGTAGAATTGGTCATCCTGGAAACAAATGCAGTGGAGGCTGAGGAATTGGGAATAAGGGATGGCATTTTTACAGGAGGCAGGATGGGAGGAGGTGTAGTCCAGATAGCCGTGGGAGTCCGTGTGCTTGGAGTTGATTGATGTCTGTGGTTAGTCGGTCGCCGGAGACGGAGATGGAGACGTGCAGGAAGGGGAGGGAGGTGTCCGAGATGGTCCGAGTGAATTAGAGATCGGGGCGAAAGGTGTTAGTGAAGTTAATGAACTGTTCAACCTCCTTGTCGGTGTAACTGCAGAAGATGGACTGTTCCACGTACCCGACAGAGAGGCAGGCATAGCTGGAACCATGCGGGTGCCCATAGCTACCCCTTTGGTTTGGAGGAAGTGTGGATTGGAAGGAGATGTTGTGAGTGTGAGGACCAGTTCAGCTAGGCAGCTGAGGGTGTCAGTGAAAGGGTACTGGTTGGGATGGTGTGAGAGGAAGAAGCAAAGGGCTTGGAGGCCTTCGTCATGGCGGATAGATGTGTACAGGGACTGGATGTCCAAGGTGAAGATGATGCATAGGGGGCCGGCAAAATGGAAGTCTTGGATGAGGTGAGTAGCGTAGATAGTGTCCCGAACATAGGTGGGGAGTTCCTGGACTAAGGGGGATAGGAAGGTGTCAAGGTATGCAGAGATGAGTTCAGTGGGATAGGAGCAGGCTGAGACAATGGGTCGACTGGGGAAGTCAGATTGGTGAATCTTGGATAGGAGATTGAATTGAGTGGTGTGGGGTTCGCAGACTATGAGTTGGAGGCTGTGAATGGGAGATCCCCAGATAGTTGTGGACGGTCTGGGAATTGATGGTTTGGTGTTGGGAGGTGAGGTCATAGTTGAGGGGGCAGTCGGAGGAGGTGTCTGCGAATTGGCGTCTGGCTTCAGGTGTGTAGAGGTCAGTACGCCAAATTACCACAACGCCCACCTTGTTAGCTGGTTTCCTGATGATGTTGGGGTTGGAGCAGAAGGAGTGGAGGGCTGCGCGTTGCGAGGGCAGGATTTTGCAATGGGGAGGGGGTGGACAGGTTGAGGCGGCCTATGTCACGGCGGCAGTTAGAAATGAAACCAACCATGGCTGAACATTTCAAGTCCCCCTCCCACTCCACCAAGGACATGCAGGTCCTGGGCACCCTCCATCACCAAACCCTAACCACCTGGCACCTGGAGGAAGAACCCCTCATATTCCGCTTTGGGACACTGCACCCACACGGCCTGGAGGAAGGATGCCTCATCTTCTGCTTTGGGACCCTCCAATCACATGGGATTAATGTGGCTTTCACCAGGTTCCTCATTCCCCCTCCCCCTACATTATCCCAGTCCCAAGCCTCCAACTCAGCACCGCCCTCCTGACCTGTCCATTGTCTTTCCCATCTATCCACTCACCCTCCTCTCTGACCTATCACCTTCTTCCTCACCTTCATCTATGTATTGCATTCTCAGCTACCTTCCCCCCAGCCCCACCCCCTCCCATTTATATCGCAGCCTCCCAGCCCACAAGCCTCATTCCTGACGAAGGGCTTATGTCGACTCATCTGCTCCTCAAAGACTGCCTGACCTGCTGTACCACAGCACCACACTCTTGCCCCCCACAACACCATATAACCCTGTCATGGCAACCACTGCAAGACGTGTCAGTGTCAACATGGATACGACCATTACATGTGGGGACACCACCCACCATAAATGTGGCAGGTACCTCGTGTGACTCGCCCAATGTTGTCTATCTCATACGCTGAAGACAAGGATGCCCCGAGTACATTGGTGAGACCAAGCAGATGCTATGACAACAGATGAATGGACACATCGCAACAATTACCAGACAGAAGTGTTCCCTCCCAGTTGGGGAACGCTTCAGCGGTCAGGGACATTCAGCCTCAGATCTTCAAGTGACTATCCTTCAAGGCAGACTTCAGTATATGCAACAATGCAGAGTGGCTGAGCAAAGGCTATAGCCAAGCTCAGAACCCATGACTCTGGCCTCAACCGGGACCTTGGGTTCATATCACACTAAAGTTGACCCCACTACACTATACACTCTCTCACACATAAGCACATATACAAACACACTCTTACATACTTACACATTCATGCAGACATATGCACAGACATACACAACCTCAAGCTCACACCCATGCACCCACCCTCTCAAAGGCTTATACTCCATCATACTCACACACACACATTACCAAGCATGCACACATGCAAACATACACTATCTCACGCGCGCACACTCGTGCTCTCTCCCTCTCATGCACGCATACACATGTATAAGCTTATGGGGTGATGGGATGAAATTCTAATTTGCTCAAAAAGCACACAATCTGCAGGCAGTGAATCTATGTAAATTCCTACTTTGGAAATAGAACCAGCCTTACTCAAGATAGACAACACTAACCTCATACCTTTAATGCATTGTCTAAATTGAGATGTCACCTTTGTTTTTATAAAACCTTAAGTTATCTCGAGAATGTGACTTAAAAGAAGTTCTGGGATTTACATATTAATGAACCAAAACCTGCAACCCATTCTGAAAGATGGAAGACTTAGCAGCAATCTAGGCTTGTTCAATATATCATTTCAGTTGCATGACACTGTAATCTTTTGGTATAAATTCTGTGTCTTATGATCCTGCTCCACAGCTACCTGATGAAGGAACAGCACTCTGAAAGCTAGTGCTTCCAGATAAACCTGTTGGACTATAACCTGGTGTTGAGTGATTTTTAATTTTGTCCACCCCAGTCCAACACTGGCTCCTCCATATCATGTTTTGGAACAGACTGACATCGTAATCACAATACATAAGCTAGAGGATGTCAAAGATCCTTACGTAATATTCAATGTTACTACAGGAAGATGCTTCTTAGAGATTTGCAGTAAAAAATACCTGATAGACTGGTTTGAAAATCCATGAAATGATCTAAAGATAACATTAGATCTAAATAAGAATGGAATGTTTAAACAAAAGAGGAAATATTCATTAAGATACTTAATGCTCCAAGTACGAGTCTCAAATCATTCTCTGACTGAGACAGTTCTGTGCATATGTACTAACATGAAACTCCAGACCTCCATTCTGTGTGATTACTATTTCTTCGATGAGAAAGCAATTGCGTTCCTTTTGTGTAAAAATGATTATAAATTACTTTTTTTCAAATTTGGACTGTAAAGGAATAGATCAGAGTATTTTCTAGGTGGTATTGATTTAAATACAGTGGATGTCCAAGCAGACTTGGGGTGCATAGAGTTATACAAGATGGAAACAGGCTCTGTAGCCTACCTCTTCCCTACCGACCAGGTTTCCTAAATGGAATTGTCCCATTTCCCTATGCTTAAAACAGTATGAACATGTCATAGAATAGAAAATGAGGTCTGCAGATGCTGGAGATCAGAGATGGAAATGTGTTGCTGGAAAAGCGCAGCAGGTCAGGCAGCATCTAGGGAACAGGAGAATCGACGTTTCGGGCATTAGCCCGAAGAAGGGCTTTCCTGAAGAAGGGCTAATGCCCGAAACGTCGATTCTCCTGTTCCCTAGATGCTGCCTGACCTGCTGCGCTTTTCCAGCAACACATTTCCATCTCATGTCATAGAATAGTCAAGAAAGCTAATGGAATGCTAATTTCTATATGCAGCGGGCTGAAGAATAAGATGGCAGAAGTTATACAAAACCCTGGTTAGACTCCACTTGGATTACTATGAGCAGATCTGCGCACCATTACCGAGGAAGAATATGCTGGCCTTGGAGGCAGGACAACAAAAGTTTATTAGAATAATATTTGGACATCGGGGTTACTATACAAGGAGAGATTAGACGAAGTAGGCCTGTTTGATGTCAAAATCTTCACAATATTAATAGGAAAAGACAAGGTATGTGAAGGTATTGCCCTGGTTGGGATTCTAGAACTAAGGGAGACAGGCTGAGACCATTCAGGGGATATGTTAGGAAGTACTTCTATACGCAAAGGGTGGGGATGTTTGGAATTCTGTTCCATAAATGGTAGTGGACAATTGTTATTTTTAGATCTGAGATAGATACATTTTTATTCAACAAAGGTATTAAATGATTTGAGCCAAGAGCATGGAGTTAAGCCACAGAGCAGACATAATCTTATTGAATGGCAGAACAGGTTCAAGGGGCTGAATGGCCTACTCTTGTTCCTATATTCCCAAGTTCACACCACACAAAAAGTATACTGCCCTCAGTGTAAATCATGACACTCTTGAGAGGTTTCAGTTACTTTTGGTATTTAGGTCAAGGTTGATTCCTAAGTCATGCTGCCACATTTACCTCATTGCACACCTTCAACATCTCCACATAAGTACCCCTCTTATATCAAAAGCTTATGATTCAATCTTACTAGAAGATACAGTAGAATGCTGTGAATTGAAATATTCAAATGTACAAAGTTTGGTTTGCTTGAAGGCAAGTTTTTTTTCTTGGATTAGATACTGCTTTACTCAAGATCTGGACCATTTATTGCTCCTTGATGTAAAATTGACATCAAAGGGAATCATTTCCCAGCATAGAATCATAGAGATGTACAGCACGGAAACAGACCCTTTGGTCCAACATGTTCATGCCAACCAGATATCCTAACCTAATCTAGTCCCATTTGAAAGCACTTGGTCCATATCCATCGAAACCCTTCCTATTCATAAACCCATCCAGATACCTTTTAAATGCAGTTCATTCCATACACACACCACTCTGCGTGAAAAAGTTGCCCCTTAGGTCCTTTTCATATCTTTCCCTCTCACCTTAAACCTATGCCCTCTAGTTTTGAACTCCTCCACCCTAGGGAAAAGACTTTGTCTATTTATCCTATCCATACCCCTCATGATTTTGTAAACCTCTATAAGGTCACCACTCAGCCTCCGATGCTCCAGGGAAAACAGCCCTAGCCTATTCAACCTCTCCTTATAGCTCAAATCCTCCAACTCTGGCAAGATCCTTGTAAATGTTTTCTGAACCCTTTCAAGTTTCACAACATCCTTGCGATAGGAAAGAGACCAGAACTGCCTTTGCCGAGAGGTGTGAGGGAGGAGCAAAGGACTTCTGGAAAGTTTTTAAGTGGGTGAGATCTAAACCTGAGACCTTACACTATAGGGCCTCCCTCCCACCCATCTCCTCTAACCTTACTAAGAGTCTGTAAACTAGGTAAGTTTTCAGGTTTCTTTTTGTTCTTCTCTTCCTTTGTTTAGTTCTGTGCGGGCTTTCAGAGTAGTGGGAGATGGATGTTAGGGCAGTTGCATGTTCCTCCTGCAGAATGTGGCAGGTGAGAGACACTTCACATGTCTCTGCTGACTACATCAGCGGGAAGTGCACCCAACTCCAGCTCCTCTAAAACCGAGTTAGGGAACTGGAGCTGGATGAACTACGGATCATTCGGGAGGCTGAGGGGGAAATTGAGAGGATGTACAGGGAGGTGGTCACTCCCCAGACACAGGATAAGAACAGTTGGGTTACTGTCAGGGGGAGGAAAGGGATTCGATGGTCAGAGCAGGGATCCCCTGTGGCTGTTCCCCTCAGCAATAAGTATACCATTTTGAATACTGCTGGTGGGGACGGCTTACCAGGGGAAAGCCATAGTTGTTAGGTCTCTGGCTCAGAAGGGAAGGGACGAATAGAAAAGCGCTAGTGGTAGGGGACTCAATAGTTAGACGGATTGACAGGAGATTTTGTGGTCAGGAACGGGATTCCTGGAAGGTACGTTGCCTCCCTGGTTCCAGGGTCCAGGATTTCGCCAAACTGGTTTACAAGATTCTGAAGGGGGAGGGTGAGCAGCCAGAAATCGTGGTACATATTGGCACCAATGATATAGCCAGGAAAGGGATTAAGGATCTGAAAAGTGACTACAGAGAGTTAGGTTGGAAGCTGAAGAGCAGGACGAGTAGAGTAGTGATCTCAGGTTTGCTACCAGTGCCACGAGATAGTGAGGTGAGGAACAGTCAGCGAATGCAGCTTAACACGTGGCTGCGAGGCTGATGCAGGAGGGAAGGCTTCAGATACCTAGACCATTGGGATACCTTCTGGGGAAGGTGGGACCTGGACATCAAGGATGGGTTACACCTGAACTGGAAGGGTACAAATGTCCTGGGTGGGAGATTTGCTTGTGTGATTCGGGAGGGTTTAAACTAGTTTGGCAGGGAGGGTGGGAATCAGAGCCACATGTCTGAGAGGGGGTCAGTTGCAGACAGGACAGTGACAGGATATATTGAATGTATCAGGAATGTTTCTCATGCGATGAAACATAGGGATCGGTTAAAGCGTGTCTGCTTTAATGCAGGGAGTGTCCGGAATAAGAGTGACAAACTTAGAGCATGGATCAGTACTTGGGGCTATGATGTTGTGGCCATAAAGGAGATGTGGGTTTCACAGGGGCAGGGTTGGTTGCTTGATGTTCCAGGGTTTAAAATGTTTAGAAAGAACAGGGAGGGTGGAAAAAGAGGAGGGGGTGTAGTATTGCTAATCAGAGAGTCATCACAGCTACAGAAATGAAGGTTGTTAAGGAAGGTTTGCCTACTGAGTCAATATGGACAGAAGTTAGGAACAGTAAGGGAACAGCCATCCCATTGGGGGTTTCTACAGACTTAATAGCAGTAGAGGGATTGAAGATCTCATAGGCAGGCAGATTCTGGAAAAATGCAGAAGTAGCAGGGTTGTTGTTATGGGTGATTTCAACTTTCCCAATATCAACTGGAACCTCCTCAGTGCAGATGGTTTGGATGGAGCCGTTTTTGTCAGGTGTGTTCAGGAGGATTTCCTTACTCAGTATGTAGACAGACTGATGAGGGGAGAGGCCATTTTGGATTTGGTGTTCAGCAACGAGCCAAGGCAGGTGTCAGATCTCACGGTGGGAGAGCACTTTGGTGACAGTGACCACAACTGCCTCACATTTACCATAGCCTTGGAGAGTGAAAGGAGCAGTTACCGAGGGAAGATATTTAATTGGGGAAAAGGAAATTATGACGCTATCCAACAGGAGTTGGGAAGTACAGACTGGGAGCAATTGTTCCACAGAAAGTGGGCAGTGGGCGGCACGGTGGCACAGTGGTTAGCACTGCTGCCTCACAGTGCCAGAGACCCGGGTTCAATTCCCGCCTCAGGCGACTCTCTGTGGAGTTTTCACATTCTCCCCGTGTCTGCGTGGGTTTCCTCCGGGTGCTCCGGTTTCCTCCCACAATCCAAAAATGTGCAGGTTAGGTGAATTGGCCATGCTAAATTGCCCGTAGTATTAGGTGAAGGGGTAAATGTTGGGGAATGGGTCTGGGTAGGTTGCGCTTCGGCGGGTCGGTGTGGACTTGTTGGGCTGAAGGGCCTGTTTCCACACTGTAAGTAATCTAATCTAAAGGGCACAGCAGACATGTGGAGACTATTTAAGGAGCAGTTGTTGCAAGTGATGCACAAATTTGTTCCTCTGAGACAGGTAAGTAGGGGTAAGATTAAGGAACCTTGGATGACGGAAACAGAGGAACTTCTCATCAAAAGGAAGAAGGCAGCTTACGTAAGGTTGAGGAAGCAAGGATCTAGCACAGCTTTAGAGGATTACAGGCTTTCTGGAAAGGAGCTCAGAAATGGACTGAGGAGAGCCAGGAGGGGACATGAAAAAGGCTTGGCAAGACGTATTAGGGAGAACCCAAAGGCACTTTACTCATACGTGAGGAATAAAAGAATGCTCAGGGAGAAGGTAGGGCCGATCAGGGATAGTGGAGTCTGATTAGGTAGCAGAAGCCCTAAATGTGTTTTTTGCTTCAGCTTTCACCAAGGAAAGGGAACTTGTTGTAAATGAAAATTTAGAGGAGCTGGGATAGTCTTGACCAGATCAAGTTTGATGAAGTGGGATGTGCTAGACATTTTGGAAAACATTAAGGTTGATAAGTCCCCAGGGCCAGACCAGATTTATCCTAGGCTGCTCCGGGAAGCGAGAAAGGAGGTTGCTAAGCCACTGGCGAGGATATTTGCCTCCTCACTCTCCACGGGAGTCGTACCAGAGGATTGGAAGGAGGCGAATGTTGTTCCACTTTTCAAGAAGGGTAATAGGGAAATCCCTGGCAATTACAGATCAGTCAGTCTTAAAAATTGTGGAAAGCAAAATTGTGGAAAGAATTCTGAGGGATAGGATTTATGACTATTTGGCAAAGAATAGTGTGATTAAAGGCAGTCAGTATAGCTTCGTAAGGGGCAGGTCATGCCTCACAACCTTATTGAGTTCTTTGAGGAGGTGTCAAGACAGGTCAACGACAGTAGAACAGTGGATGTAGTGTATGTGGATTTCAGCAAGGCATTTGACAGGGTTCCCCATGGTAGGCTCATTCATAAAGTCAGGAAGTATGGGATACAGAGAGATTTGGCTATCTGGATTCAGAATTGGCTGGCTGACAGAAGGCAGAGAGTGGTTGTAGATGGAAAGTATTCTGCCTGGAGGTCAGTGTTGTGTGGTGTCCCACAGGGCTCTGTTCTTGGGCCTCTGCTCTTTGCAGTTTTTATAAATGACTTGGATGAGGAAGTTGAGGGGTCAGTTAGTAAATTTGCAGATGACGCAAAGGTTGGAGGTGTCATCAATAGTATCGAGGGCTACTGCAGGCTGCAGCGCGACATAGACAGGATGCATAGCTGGGCTGAGAAATGGCAGATGGAGTTCAATCTGGATAAATGCGAAGTGATGCATTTTAGAAGGTCGCAGCTCTACAAGTCCCTGGTGAGACTGCACTTGGAATATTGTGTCCAGTTCTGGTCGCCCTACTATAGGAAAGATAGAGGCTTTGGAGAGGGTGCAAAGAAGGTTTATCAGGATGCTGCCTGGACTGGAGGGCTTGCCTTATGAAGAAAGGTTGAATAAGCT
The DNA here is from genome assembly GCF_004010195.1 of Chiloscyllium plagiosum. Taxonomy (NCBI): domain Eukaryota; kingdom Metazoa; phylum Chordata; class Chondrichthyes; order Orectolobiformes; family Hemiscylliidae; genus Chiloscyllium; species Chiloscyllium plagiosum. Next base: position 104,395 of record NC_057745.1, on the reverse strand, counting down.
CAGATTTTTCTCTCTGGAGAGAAGGAGGAAGAGAGGAGACCTGATCGAGGTGTACAAAATAATGAGAGGAATAAATAGGGTCAATAGGCCTTTCCCGAGGTCAGGATTGACTGGTATGAGAAGTCATAGTTTTAAGATGTTAGGCGGAAGGTATGAAGGACACGTCAGAGGTAGGTTCTTTACGCAGAGAGTTGTGATTGCATGGAATGCATTGCCAGTTGAGGTGGTGGAAGCGAAGTCATTGGGGACATTTAAGCAACTGCTAGACATGCACATGGATAGCAGTGAGTTGAGGGGTGTGTAGGTTAAGTTACTATATTTTACATTAGGATTAAGTCTCGGCACAAAATCATGGGCCTAAGGGCGTGTTCTGTGCTGTACTTTTCTATGTTCTATCTATGCACGCAATATTCCAAAAGTGACCTAACCAACGTCCTGTACAGCCGCAACATGACCTCCCAACTTCTGAGGGATGCAGTGACTACCTCCATCCCTGACATTCTCAGAAACAAAACCTTGCCATCACATGTCTCCCATCACAACAAAAATGTGTTCATTGCTTCTAAGCTTCTAAAAAATATATCAACAATGTTCCATTAAAAATAATTTGCAATTATCCTAGGTTGTCATGGTTCTTTCCCAACATCTTCCATGGAGCAAAAAAGGGACATGTAGAAGAAAACACCTGAAGAAAAATCTGCTCACTCACATTACAAAGTAACTGGCGTTCCCGTAGTGTTGCCTTATGAATAGTTAGTTTTCTTTCTAAATTAAATTTGCGTCGATTTTGTCTGGCAGATCACATGCATCAAGTCGATCAGCACCTGAACCAAAAGGAAAAGTTAATTTTTTTATTGACCCTGATGATGGGTTTTGACCCCACAGATGACCTTCCTTTGCCTGTGAAATGGTAATTGATGGACGTGCTGGACATTTTCAGGTTTGAATGGTTCACTTCAATTTCAGATCGTAAACGATTGAGGGCGCTGCTTGTTCAGAATTGTGCATCTGTTGTTGAAGATCAAGCAAATCCATTGAAATATAACTTTATTTTCTTCAGAAAATAGCATATGCATGGTACATTTAACGTGGGGTCAAGTTTTAGCTGCAGCAATAAAAGAAATTAGAGGAATTAGCTCAAGGTGCTGTGCAGAGATAGGTTCAGTGGAGGTTTTTTAAAGGTGCTCGTTTCTGCTCCAAAATGTCACTTGAATATGGAATCAGTATCTCATCATCAGAACAGTAAATATAAAGCACGTCGCCTCTGTACTGTGCTGCTCCTTATCTCCTTCTCCAAAGCTTCAGTGGGCAATGCACTTTTTTTGAAAGCGGACAAAAGTATATATAATTTCATTTTCATCCAACCAGAAGCCGAATAGACGGACAAGTACCGAGCACCAATAAGAACTCATTGTGACCAGTTCAATGGAGAATTCCCCGAGGCGTTTGCAGGCTGGTGTAAGGGATTACTTGCTGGAGTATAAATGCATCAATGCAATGGCCGCAGTATAGTGTCCAGGGATTGACATAGATCCCGGACAAGTTATTGCGCTGCAGTGTTTCGGTAATGATTTCACTGCCAGATTTTGTTCAGTTTTCAAGAACATGCTTGAGGACATTAATTGAAACGTAAGTTCACAAGATTTATCCTCTTTATTGCATTTGGGAACTTCGAAATGCATGTTTAAAAATAGTGATTTTAAAAAGCCATATGTTTTACCTATTTTAAATTGAACGCTTGATTTAAATGTGGCTTCGTCGGGTTTTCTCCAGACTTGCTCTTTATTGAAGCATTTTTAAACAGTACTGCTTTTAATCGGGATACTGTGTTAGTGATTAACTTACAGCTATTGACATTTTAGAAAGGTCTAGAGGTACAATTACGGTGTACTTTTGAGAACTAGGTTCTGGAATGAGTGGCTGTCTTCACAGGGATAGTTGGCTTGGGCTCCTGAACCCTGTATTTCCAAGGAGCGGATTCTGTTCAGGAAGTAAAATTACAATTGTCAGTACAACATCTCTTCATGATGGCACTGATCAGTTTTTTTTAATCATTCATTGTTGAACGAAACACCAAAATATAAACTAACAGAAGAATATTATCAATGTATTTGTAATACATTGACAGCAGTGAATACACTTCAAGCCTACTGGAAAGCGCATTGTTTCATTCTGAGGTCGCGTGAGGCACTGTCTAAAATCATCTTTCTTTCACGGTAGTCTCGGGTGAGTATTTCGCTACGTTCGTGCACAGAGCACAAATGTTTTATTAGCACTGTTTGAGATCAAATAAAAAGCTTGAAATAAAATCACTGGAACATGCAGTGGTGGTAACGTTCGACATCCTTTGGTGGAATGAATTATATAGGTTCTTTGTAATTAATCCAAAAACATGTCTGAAACCTTTGCAACAGTACCACACCAGGGACCCTGATATTAACTCATCACAAGGTCACCTTATGTCACATGTAAAAGAAATAGTGAAAGTTCATCTCTTCCTGGATGACATTTTGCACAGTTGCTCCCCATTTTGCTTAGTCATTATTTCTCATTAATCGCATTAAGACAGGAGCGAACAGGAGAGCTGCGTGGAGTATAACTTTTACTTTCGTAAAATATACTTGACTTATAAAATTTGTGAAAATACATTGCAGGACAGTTCGAATTCTACCAACACTCTGCGATACCTCACCCTACTTAAAATTACAAGTTATGTTTATAATATACAGTAAATATTAAATATTCCTTGATGTACAGCCGAGGAGGTTCATACAGCTCTCTGAAGTACCAAGACGGGATGTCGGTAGGTTTACATAGCAAACGGGAAGCTTCGGGCTGCACAAGCGAACTGAAGATGGAATTGCAAACTCCTTTATCGAATGGCGTCGACATTGAAAACTGTATTAAGCTGAAGGGGAAAACAACAGCTGGAAATTTTGAAATGAACTAGATGACGTGTCAATGTACCTGGCAGAGGAAGGTGAATTAAAAGCAAAATATTGCAGATGTTGGAAATCTAAAATAAAAACAGTGTCTGGCGGCACCTGTGGAGACAGAAACAGTCAACATTTCGAATCCGATATGAGTTGTTCGGAATTATTTAACTGGTCATCACAAATTAGACGGAAGTTAACAGAGGTGTTGCATGGAGTATACTTAATTGATAAAATGAATAGCAAGAGAAAGGTTAATGTCTTGTAATCTAGAGACGGTACGGTTATTTGGACAAGTTTGCACCACAGACTTTAAAGTAATACAAAAGCAAAGTAATGTGGAATGCGCTTCGTACTTTGCCGCTGTCCGGAAAGTATTATATTTTCAGATCCATCGAGTCTGGTAGCCAGTAGAGGTAACAACATATTTATATAGAACTCTTAACTTAGAAATAATACCCAAAGTAGGTTCTCAGACAGGCGATGAAAAGGCGAATGCAGACTTAACGAACGGGCTATTATTTTTACTGAAACAACATGCTGGAGATCAATGGGTCAGTTAGCATCCATAGAGAGAGAGCAAGCTAGTTTCGAGTCTGGTGAAGTCATCTAGAACTTTAGCTTGCTGTTTCTCCATGGATGCTGTCTGACCCATTGTGATCTCCAGCGTTTGTTGTTATCAGTACAGATTCCAGCAGTAATTTGTTCCTACACGGGCTATAATTTTTATTTATTCTTGGATGTGAGTGTGACCAATGAGGCAAGCATTAATTGTCAACCTCGATTGTCCCTTACGATGGAGATGGAACCAAAAGCGTGGTTTCCTGTTATCACAGTCATTTCACATTCTTTCGACTCTCTCGATATTATTCATCTCTTAATCTATCCACTCTATAGAAAAAGTACTATAACAGTTTAAAAAAAAATCAAGGGAGTCATTTAATAAAGCACTAAAGTAAACGATTCATAATTCTCAACTGTATCTCGTATTGCTGTCCTGCTCTTATAATGTAAACTCCCCGCACTTGACTTCCAATAGATCTTGAATTAGACTTAAAGCCAGAACACACTGGAAAAATCTAACAGAGTAGAGAAAGAAAGAGTTAAAGTTTCTTTAGGAACTCAGTTGAGACTTGATGTTTTTCGGGGTCTGCTATCCACCATCTGCTGCAGTAACTCGCAAAGTTAGCGAAGGTGTTTCCTACAACACCACCGCATTATTGGTGAAAATGTACAAAACGTTTTTTTTCCGTGGGAAAAGTAAAATAACGTGAAATTGTTCTTCCAGATACTATGTAGCTTGAAAACCTAATGTGCAATAAACAATTTATCGAATATTGAAATAGAAAATAATATCTTAAAGTACAGGTCTCGGTAGCGTGATCAATTTTGGACTTAAAACAGCGAAACACCTTTAATGTGGGCAGATTCCGAAAAAAATTATTGTTTTCAATCCTGTTTTAACACAGCTAAGAAGATCAGTACTGGGCTACTTCTCAAAAATTATGATTTGGAGATGCCGGTGTTGGACTGGGGTGTACAAAGTTAAAAATCACCCAACACCAGGTTATAGTCCAACAGGTTTAATTGGAAGCTCTAGCTTTCGGAGCGTCGCTCCTTCATCAGGTGGTAGTGGAGGGCTCAATCCTAACACACAGAATTTATAGCAAAAATTTAGTGTGATGTAACTAAAATTATACATTGAAAAATTGATTAAGTCTTTCATCTGTTTGATTACCATATAGTTTCACTTTTTTCATGTGGAAATCACAAAACCTTTTTTAAAAAAGTTGCATTCTCAGGTTAGCTGTTAACAATGATAGCTAGACAATATGTTGAAGGTGTTGGCCCCCTGTGTTCTCTGTCTATGCCATGATGTTTAGATTGATTCTAATCTAAAAAGTGAGATAACGGAGTTTTACATAAATTCTTGCAGTCTTTGAGCAAAGTACAATGTAATCCTGCAAGTACAAATTCACCCCACAATGTGTGCATGTAGGTCTTTGTCTGTGTGTGTCTGTGTGGGTTGGCAGTTGAGTGTAAGTGTGTGTAGTGAGTGCAGAGTATCTTAGGTCTGTGAAGGGTTGCATGTGTGTGTGTGTGTGTAGTGCAATGGTGGTCACCTGTAATGTGACATGAACCCAAGGTCCCGGTCGAGGCCCTCCCTATGGGTACCAAACTTGGCTACCAGCCTCTGCTTGGCCACTTTTCTCTGCTGCCTGTCCCAAAGTCCACCTTGGAGGATGATCACCCGAAGGTCCGAGGTCGAATGTTCTGGACCACTGAAGTGTTCCCCAACTGGGAGGGAACATTCCTCCTGTCTGTTGATTGTGGTGCCCATGCATCCGTTGTCGTAGCATTTGCTCGGTTTCCCCAATGTACCATGCCTCCGGGCATCCTTGCCTGCAATGTATAAGATAGACAACGTTGGCTGAGTCACATGAGTACCTGCCATGTACAAGGTGGGAGGTGTCCACACTTTGATACGTCTTGCAGCGCCTACCGTGACAGGGTTGTATGGAGTTGGCCTGAGAGCCGGTCAGCTTGCTACGAACAATGATCGGTTTGAGGTTTGGTGGTTGTTTAAAGGCAAGTAGTGGAGGTGTGGGGAAGGTCTTGGTGAGGTGCTCATCCTCATTGATAATGTGTTGCAGGTCATGAAGAACATGGTGTAATTTTTCAGCTCCTGGGAAATACTGAAAAACGAAGGGTACCCTGTCGGTTGCAGCACGTGTCTGTTTCCTGAGGAGGTCATTATGGTTCCTTGCTGTGGCATGTCGGAACTGGCGGTCGATGGGTACAATGCCCAACTCCGTCTCAAATTAGCTACTCAGTGAAGCATACGCTGAAATCAAAAACAAACTAAAAGTTATAGCATACGCAGCCTTAGATGCCCAGCTGAGTGCAACACTGATTTTTTTATTTAACAACATTGGAAAGTGGCTTTCTGGTAATTTTAATATTTTGAAAGGGAAAATTAAATTTGCAGCCTTAATGAAAAGCAAAACCACAATTGTCATGCATAGTATGGGTGCAAGAGGGAGACGGCTTAAAATGTGCCATTTATCAGCTTTCTATAAAAAAACAAAATAATGCAAGTTAACAGGATGACTTTAACATTGCTAACGCCCCTGGCAAATTCTGACTGCGCATTCGCAGGGCGGTCCTTGAGGCCTGGTAAGAGTCATGTGGTCCAAGGGTGCAGCCACATGATCTTTGGCGTCGGGGAGGGGCACACATGGTTCCGGGTGAGGTTCACGAGGACGTGGGAGAGGGACACATGTACCTTTTTTGGGAGAAAGTGAGGGCTGCAGATGCTGGAGATCAGAGCTGAAAATGTGTTGCTGGAAAAGCGCAGCAGGTCA
>NC_057745.1:42065-98080 GCF_004010195.1 Chiloscyllium plagiosum | reverse complement strand
GATTGCAGGTTAGGGAGGCGGTGCTGAGTTCGAGGGGTTTGGCTGAGACAAGGTGGGGGGAGGGGAAATGAGGAAACTGGAGAAATCAGAGTTCATCCCTTGTGGTTGGAGGGTTCCTAGGTGGAAGATGAGGCGCTCTTCCTCCAACCGTCGTGTTGCCATGGTCTGGTGATGGAGGAGTCCAAGGACCTGCATGTCCTTGGTGGAGTGGGAGGGGGAGTTGAAGTGTTGGGCTACGGGGTGGTTGGGTTGGTTGGTCCGGGTGTCCCAGAGGTGTTCTCTGAAACGTTCCTTTGGGAACAGGGCTAATGGTTTGAATGGGCGCGCGCGCTGTAGCGGTTGGGTGTCTGCTCAGCGCGAGCGCGGACGCAGCCCATGAGGGTGATGGGGCCAGTGCCTTTAGCTTCAGAACAACACTGTCCCCCGCCGACAGGAGCGGACGGATCCTGCCGCCAACGGGCAGCAACCGAAATGAAGGAGGCAAGTGCTTCTTATTTAAACTTTTCACTTAATTAAACGCCAACAGCACCTTTGCTGTGATCGACAATTTTCTCCTATTTAGATCCCGAGATTCAGATTTGCTTTTCAAGATCAGGTTCGTGCGCAGGTGGAGGCCATTCGGCCCCTCCGTTCGGTGCTGCCTCTTCCGAAGGACAGTTGAGCCGTCGGGAATTCATACACTCTTCGCGCATCGCAAATCTACAGAAACGGAACAGATTGCAATGAAAATGAAGATTGACACTGGGCAGAGTCCCAATTTGCAGTTATAGGTGGACACCTAATAACAAAAATTGTTTTTGAGCTAATGCAATGCAGATTTAACCCATATATCAATCTTTAAAGTTACACGTCCCTTTTACTATGGGTTTTGGTTTTTTAATCCAGTAATTATGGTTATCCTATTTAGATGATGATTTCGTCTAGTTTATCAAGCGGTAAGACACCCGCAACAAAGATGTTAATTCTCTGATACCGTCATCACGTAGCTAAAGTTGAGCCTTTTCGGGATATTTAAAGATACTACTTAAGCAAAACGGATCTAATATGATTTACTTGACAGTTTTTACGTGTCACATCTGTAAAAATATTGCAACTTTTACCCTCTCCTAAATGTAAGTGCCGAGTTATCAAGATAAATGCACTGTAACATTTGCTTACTAGACTAATTCACTCATTAAAAGGAAAGCAAAGTCCCAAAGGACGGAATGCTATCACAGCAATTACAGACAAGTTTTCTTTATCAGTTCGAAGACCTTTTTTTCTGTATGGATATTACTGGGATTTAACTTTGGAGAAAACGTAGCTTACCTGAAAGAACGTTATGCAGAATTTCTCCAAGGGAAGCATTTAAGGGAGTTTCTACGCATCAGTAAACGGTCTTCATTGGCTTCCTTTCGTAACAGCTCGGATTCCATATAGTTACACTGCCCTATTCTTAACAACATTCAAACCGAGGGAAGTCTATCTTTTTCTGGTCTTATGGATGTACTGGGCTCAGTGAAATCAGTTACATTGTAACTTTAAAGATTGGTAGGAGTTAAAATGATCTGTGCATTGCATTGGCTCAAAAACAAACAATTTTCTTTTTATTATTGTGTCCATCTATAACTGTAAATTGGGACTCTGCAGTATCAGTCTTCATTTTCATTGCAATCTGTATATTAATTTTGGCAATTCCAGCACTGTAATAACAAACTTCGCTGTCCAGGAATTGTGGTGATTTTATGCCGGGTTGTTATTGGAGGAATCAAGACTTAAAGGTAAATTGAACTAAGAAAAGCCAAAGGTTTGATAGATTTTGTTTTGGGGTTGGGTGGAGAGAGTACATGATTAATTCAACCCCTTGACCAAGGCATCATATCAATCTTTAAACAAAACTAATAGGTTAGTATGGGAAACTTGGTCAGCATGATCGAAGGGTCGGTTTCTATGCTGTACATTCTATCAAATCTAATCAAGAGAATTAAAAACAGTAAAAATCTGTGCTAATCAGCCTGAAGAATCAAGATATGATAGGAAATCCACATATCTGACTATTTTACAACACAAAGACAGCTGAACCAGGTCAGCCGTTCTATGTATTTGTAACACAGTAAAATAAAAGCCTTCAAAGGCCCACTGAAAAGAATCAATTCTTGACATAGGTTTGCAGAAACAAAAGCCTTCACAATTTAGTAGCAATATAGTAACTTTAGTAGAGCAAAATTTAAACAATAAAGTAATCTAATTGGTCTGTGTTATAAAGCTGTGTTCAGCCCATTCACACAAGATGGACAAACAAATAGTTAAGGGATAAATGGGGAAAAACAACTGGCCAAATTACTTAAGTGGTTTTCATGATGAATTGTTCCATTGGCATAGATAAAGGTTTCTTGGTTGATTTTCTGAAGATGTTGATTAGGGTCACCTTTACAGTTCACTCAGATGAAGGCAGTAACACTTATAAATTAGTTTATTATTGTCTGAGCTTCCAAGAGCTGTTCATGGGAGGTTAGGCAGTGAGCTTTCCAATTTTCATGCTATCACGTCAACAAACCGATTCCTTTTTCACAGAAAACACCATCCAAAAGCCAATTAAAATTCTGACCAATCCCAGACAGACTACCGTCTCCTCCACAAGATTCAAGTTACTATTCAACATCTGCCATATGATTGAGCATAAGGTAATTTTCAGACTTGTTGGAACCAATTCCCCTGTACTTGCTATTACCCAAATGCAGCTATCTGTTTAAACATAATGCTCTTCCTCAGCGAAGTATCTGCAGACCTTTGCATTAGGAACCAACATGCAATTAACTTTCAGGGCCTGGCCTCATGAATAAACAAAAGCATGTTTGGTCTGTTTTCCTTCTAAGACTAGCTGTAACCCATGGTTCAAAAGTCATATTTGGCTCTCAGTTCACGCTCCAAACCAAAATTGACATAAGAATAAAAGAAAAATAATGAAAAATCTAACACTATACCTGGCACGAAATGATACTGAACAAGAATTCTTGAAGACATACCCTGGGTACTACATTTAAGAGGAAAACCAATAAAGAGGCAGTGAGGATTTAAGAGGCTTTACTGAAGAACTATTTGAAATGAAGAGGAGGATTGTGGACTATAACTGACTCCGTCACCACAAAATAAACAATACCTGTTCAGTCTTGGAGTTGAAGTAGATACTCATGTTAATGTATGGCTGAAGATGTCAGTGAGACTATGACAGATGAAATAGCAAGCAATGAAACAGATCTTAAAAACTCAAGCCATCGAACAAGGGAAAGATGATAATGGAGACAATGTTGAGACCAAACCGTTACCAGCATCCCATGCATTTATTTTCCAGCTTGAAGAATTACTGAGATGGCTAGAAACTAATAAAACACAACTGTTCAAAAATATCCAAAGGACTGCAGATTCTACAAATCTGAAATTGCTGGAAAAAGTCAGTGGGTCTGACAGTATTTGTAGAGAGAAAGCAAAGTTAACATTTTGGGTCCAGTGACCCATCTAGAGAACTGAGTTTAGCTGGGGAAAAAGTTGTTACAAATGCTGAAGAGGGCAGGGAGTAAACAACAGGTGAAGATGGAGCCCAGGGAGAGAATAAAACAGTTGGGCACACCAGAGAATGGGTAAAGGTCAGCCTGGGAGATTCAATATCTGCTAATGGGGACCATTAATGGTTAACAATAGGTTGTTAATGGTAGCAGCCCATGTGATGACAAGGTCTAGCAGGTGAGGTTTGGGAAAAGGATGTGGACAAATGTGCTCCGATCTTTAAATAATTGAACTCAACATTGAATCCGGAAGGTTGCAGGGTCACAAAGTGGAAAATGAGATGCTGTTCTTTCAGCTTGGCACAGTGCTTTGCTGGTGGCAGTGGTTAGCACTGCTGCCTCACAGCGCCAGAGACCTAGGTTCAATTCCCGCCTCAGACGACTCTGTGTGGAGTTTGCATATTCTCCCCGTGTCTGTGTGGGTTTCTTCCGGGTGCTCAGGTTTCCTCCCACAATCCAAAAAATGTGTAGGTTAGGTGGATTGGCCATGCTAAATTGCCCGTAGTGTTAGGTGAAGGGGTAAATGTAGGGGAATGGGTCCAGGTGGGTTGCGCTTCGGCGGGTCAGTGTGGACTTGTTGGGCCGAAGGGTCTGTTTCCACACTGTATGTGGACTTGTTGGGCCGAAGGGTCTGTTTCCACACTGTAAGTAATCTAATCTAAAGCCTGAGACAGATGTTGGCGAGGGAACACAGTGATATGTTGAACTGGCAGGTAACAGGAAGCTGAGGGTCATTTCTGCGGACAGAACTTGGGTATTTTGCAGAGTGGATGCCCAGTCTGCATTTTGTCTCCCTGCTGTGGAGCGAACCACACTGTGAGCAGCACTCTCTTATTTTTGGTGCGGCACAATTGAAATCTTAGAGATCTGGGTGTTCATAGTATGATTTAAGATTAATTTGTATTGTGTGGGGATTCAGCTCCCTCATTCATTTGTTTGATAGCTCCTCAAAGCAAGTACCTTCACTCATTTTAAAGTTTTTTTTTCCAAGAAACTAACTTAATTTATGGCATCTGTTTCTTTTTCTTCCTCAATTTGATACTTATGTATACTTCACACTATTGAAGAAGAAGCCCGTATCTGTGCTGCTGCTGAGTAGGTCTTGAGAAGATGTATGAAGTCCAAAACTCTCTGAACTGTTTGTTTTCTTTTCTGCCCTTTTTTGCAAAATGAGTGTCACAGGTAAGGCCAGCATTTAGTGCCCATCATTAATTGCATTGGAGAATGTGGTGAGAAGCTGTCGATCTATGTGTGCAAGTTGTACTATTTTTAAATATTTAACTTATGCTGTTTTGGTGTGAGGACGGTTAGGAAATTAGTTAGTGCCATGATTAGAACACATTTTTCTCATTTTGGATTTGATTCAAATTGGCCCTGACTGCCAAGATTAAATTGGCCTTCTCTGCACATAAAGATTCTAAGTGAAATTAATTTAGAAGTTGCCAGTCTCTCATACAAAAGCAATAAATATACATGTTTTACCAGCATGTTGGGAATGGAGGGTTTGAGTTATAAAAATAGACTGGGACCTTTCACTGGCGTGCAGAATGTTGAGGGGTGACCTTTTTATAGAGGTTTTATAAAATCAAGAGGTACCTAGATAAGGTGAAAAGCAAGGATGTTTTCCTGAGGGTGGTCATATTTTTAAGGTAAGAGGAGCAAGGTTTAAAAAGGACATGAGGGGCAACCATTTTACTCAATTGTTTGTGTATGGAATGAACTGCCAGAGGAAATGGTGGATGCAGGTACTATTACAAAATTTAAAAGACATTTTGACAGGTAAATGAGTAGGAAAGGTTTGGAGGGACATGGGTCAAATGCAGCCAAGTGGGACAAGTTTACTTTGGGAACATGGTCGGCATGTACTAGATGGACTGAAGGGTCTGTTTCCATCTTGTAATACTCTGTGTGGGAGATAGAAGGCACAACAATCGACAATCCCCCCCCCCCGAGTCAGGGAGCACTTAAGTGGTTAGGGACGCTTGGTCTCGGATCTTTGGGTGACTATCCTCCAAGGTGGACTTCAGGATAGGCAACTACACAAAGTGGCCGAGCAGAGAGAAATCTTTAAATCTTAGTGTACCAGTCTATGATACGAAGGACTGTTGGACTGGGGTGGACAAAGTTTAAAAATAACACACCAGATTATCATCCAACTGGTTTATTTGGAAGCACAGTTTTCAGAGGGCTGCTCCTTCATCAAGTAGCTGTGGAGCAGGATCATAAGACGCAGAATGTAGAGCAAAAGATTACAGTGTCATGAAACTGCAATGACATAGCAAACAAACCTAGATTGCCATCAAGTCTTTCATCTTTTAGAATGGGTTGCAGGTTTCGGTTCATTAATAGCCAATCTCAGTATCCTCAACTGGAATCTTGGGTTTATGTCACACTACAGGTGACCCCAGCACGCATGCATGCATGCATACATACAACACACAAACACACATTCTCTCACTTGCACTCACATGCGCACAATTACTTGCATTCATGCTCTCCCCTCCCCTCCCTCCCTCCCTCTCCTGCACACTATGGGGTGAATTTGTATTTGCAGAAACATTCTATTTTGCTCAAAAAATGCACGATCTGCAGGCACTCAATACATGTAATATTTCGTAAATTCCACTTTGGAAATAGAACCAGACTGACTCAAGATTGGGATAGACAGACACTCTGACCTCACATCTTTAATGCATTGTCTGAGCTGAGATGTCACCTTTTGTTATAAAATCTTTAGTTACCTCAAAGTGACTTAAAAGAAGTTCTGGGATTTGCGTTTTAATGAACCGAAACCTGCAACCCATTCTAAAAGATGAAAGACTTGATGGCAATCTAGGTTTGTTTGCTATGTCATTGTAGTTTCATGACACTGTAATCTTTTGCTCTACATTCTGTGTCTTACGATCCTGCTCCACAGCTACTTGATGAGGGAGCAGCACTCTGAAAACTGTGCTTCCAAATAAACCAGTTGGATGATAACCTGGTGGTGGTATTTTTAACTTTGTCCACCCCAGTCCAACAGCGGCTCCTTCGTATCATAGACTGGTACATAAAGAGATAAATCTTTAAATCTTAATTTTTCTGTATTTTTGTGGATCTAAGTGGGAGAAGTTCTGGTTTAAAAGTCAAGGATTGTTGAAGGATTGCTGCACATTTTTAAAAGCAAGTAACTGATACTTATTGCAAGTTTACACCACTGTTGGTTCAAGTAGTGATGAAAACCCTTTTACAGTCAATCTGGAGCCAGGGGTTTGTGTACAAATGGAGATCTGGACTTCAATGAACAGCTGATTGATCTGTGGTATGGTGACCACTTATTGATGAGAGGCCTCTGGCCTGCCACCTGCTCTGAAACATTTGGAGGCGTGAATGTTTTGGGGGGAAGCAAATGGACTGCCTGGAGGGATGGAACTATACTTGTGCTCTGCAGTAAAAAGTACCTCAAGCCTGAAGATAACCAATTTATTTCTCCTTATCAGTTGCTGTAAGCTATGGCTGTTAACTAGTAAATCAGAAACCTTTACAAGTGTAAACCAGTCACCTAAAGTTTTCAGGAAACCAGTGAAAATGTCTGGAGAAAGATGGAGAAACTGCATTCTGATCAACACACTCTATGGTCAGGGACTACTGAATTGCCTTTCCAGTCTTTCTGCCCACGTGACCTTTGTTTATTTGTCGTGTGTGGGTGGTGTGGCTGCTTTTTAAGTGGCTTAAAGTTTTAACAAAAGAGTTATATGCCACTGATGCGTAATTGATTATCCATATGTAGAATCTATTTATTAGTAATAATTGGTAATTATTGTCAACTACAGAAACCTACTCCATGCTTTCTGTGAACAGTAAATTCCCCGAGTTGGGGAATTCTGTATACTTAAAAAAAAATTTAACTTTTAGGATGACTGCAGGAATAGCAGAGCTTGATTTCCAGTGCCATATCTGAGTGAGGCATAATACGGGTGTGACCTTCTGAGATTTGTCTTCAAGAAAATTTAGGCAGCTTTGCTTTGTCTCTGGTTGTGCTGTATTTAGGTGTGCCTAATACCATTCTTTAATGCAACAAGGGGAAAAATTCAATTTGCAGTAGTGACATATTTCATTTTTATAATACAATGATTTAAATTTAAACTTTGAAGATTAAGCAATAGCAGTTCAGTTGCGATATTGTTCACCATAGAATGCAGTGATAAATTGGGATGAATTGTTTTAAATCAGCAGTCTTATTCAAAAAGATTGCAAAAATATTGAATCTGAAGATGGAAAATTGTAAAACTGTGTAAGAGATTGGATTGAAAGCATTGTGTCCTTGCTGTTGCTTACCTTGTATGTTAGACATTGACGCTTAAACTGGAAAAGTGCTCCATTCTTCAGAGCTGATCCTTTAAATACAAATAAATTGTACCAATGCAGAGTTTCCAGTTTTGTTAACTCCAATCTGGAGGGCTTTGTTCTCGTCTTAAGATCAAATTGCAGGGACAGTAATTCTTCTATATCTGTGATGGTTCCATTCCCGAAAACGCCTGCAAATGATGAAATTTGCAAGTGCATAGCTCATTTAAAAATGTTTAAACATAGGTTAAAAATTGTGGATATACGAGCCACAGTACCTCCTTTTGGCAAGAATAGGTGAATTTACTATTCACTTTTTTTTTTGGATACCTGAGGATTTACTGTATTTTTGCAATCTCACAAGCTACTCTTAGGAGAAAAATGAATTTAGGGACACCCATCTCCCCTGGATCTTACCTCAGCTAAGAACTTAGTGATTGTTTGTTGGGTGAGGTGGGGTTCAGGTTGCAATAATCTAGAATTATAGAATTGTTGAGGCCTCTGTTTCCTGCTGTTTCTGGCTCCACAGGTTATTTTTTAAAAAACACATCTTTCTTTAAAATGAGCCGTATCACCTGTAAAAATGTTCCCCAAGCATTTTGTTGCGAGACTACTGCTTGTGCAGATTGGTTGCAGGCTGTCTTACATCCACATTGGAATGCTCCTCGTCACTTTTTATATCAAGAAAAGGACACAAGGCATGCAATATCTATCCCACAATTTTTCCAAAAATGTCTTAAACAAAACATGCAAAGAACAACAAACCTTTTATTGAAGCATTGGCTCATTTAAATTGTTAAATTATTCAAAAACCTCTTCAAATACGTTCTTAAATGATTCTTTTGCAGTTTTCTGTGTAAAACATGAGCACAGAACTCTTTCAATTTGAATTCTAAAGAGTTTTCAGGACAGTAAGAAGCTTATGCTGCATTTGTCTCAATCATTGTTTTTAGAATAAGACTCTGAAGTTTTAGACAAAAATGGTTCTTTCATTCTCAAATCTATTCTTAGCTTCAGATTAACAATTACTAAAAATGGGTATGTTTCATTTTTAGTAATCTCCTTAGTAACTTATAGAGGAATTACACAGGCCAGTTTCCCATTTTCATCTGGCAAGAATGTATCATAGTAATGGGTGATGGATTTTGCCTGAAGTCAAAATTGGAGGGTTGGGGGGAAACTGAATTGAAAAGACCCATTCGCTGGTGCCATCATTAGGTATATGGAACACATCTGACAGACACGGTACAAATATTTCAAACATTGCAAAATATTCAAAAATCTGCAACTGTGCTAATTCCGGTAGTTTGATGGAAATTGCCAAAAATCAATATACCGATTTAATTTTGATGTTATTGTTGAGATCAATAGTTTAAAAAAGGTGCAATTTCATTTTTGCTCTTACGTGCTAAATACATTTGTTATTTGATAGATTATACTGTTTCTGGGAAATTAAATGCAAAATTTTTAATTATTCTTCAGTAAGAATACATCAACAAAATGGTATGCATGACTCATTGAGAGAGCCAATATCTGTAAAATGTAGAAATAAATCATCCGATCAACCTGTTATGAATATAACAACAATACATTTTGAGCTTCAGTCAGCGTCTGATGCAAACTCCTTGACACTTGGGAATAATTATCAACCTTCTATATACATAAGAGTAGGAGTTGACCTGCATCATCATTCAATAAGATCATGATCCCACACTACTCCTACATCCATTTATATCATTAGTATTTCAAGATCTGTCAATCTGTACTTTAAACATAATGACTGAACTTGCACAGTATCCTGGGATAAAGAATACTCAAGGGTTGCGCTTCGGCGGGTTGGTGTCGACTTGTTGGGCCGAAGGGCCTGTTTCCACACTGATCTAATCTTTAAAAAAAACCTCCTCATCTTGTTCCTAAGTGGCTTCCCATTTTTATGAAATTGTGAACCCTGGTTCTAGACTATTCAACCAGGTGAAACATCTTACCTGCATCTATCTTATCTATCCCTTTTTAAATAGTTTGTAGGCTTCAATGGGAAGGGGGTAATAAACTTCAAGGGGACCTAGACAAACTGAATGGGTAGGCACATGAAAAATGAAATTCAAAGTATGAGATTATACATGTCAGTGAGACAAATGAGAGAGATGACATGCTATATATAATTTTAAGAGATCCAACAAAATACTGGGGTGTGAGTGTTTGTCCACAAATGTTTGAAGTTGACAATTTTAGGCTATTCTGCAGAGTGAAATCTCACACTCCCACTACTATGATTCATGGCAATATAACTTTTGCTTTTGTTTTATTTTATCAAATTGAAAATTTTGCCATTGCTATTTCAAAAAAGTCTTAAGTGCCTCAATACAAGAAAATGACTTTCTTGAAATAACTTCTGCTTATGCTTTATCAGACTTCAGTCACACAAGGATTACTGATTTTAGCATGCAAATTTCTTTAGAAGGTCACTTCTGCTGCTCATTGTTTTATTTTGTAAAATACTCAGTATTTTTGTTGTTAACTTATTATTCACAGCAACCTTTTTAAAAGGAATAAAATACTGACAACTCTGTTTACTATTACTTGCACCTAAAACATTTATAGGATGAAATTATGAAAGTCTTTCCACTGTGATGTTTAAAATTTAATTTAAAAAAATGTTTGCCTTCTCTTGGCTTCTTCAGTGAGAAACCGTATATCAATAACTGTCATTAAAAGGTCAACATT
Source organism: Chiloscyllium plagiosum (assembly GCF_004010195.1). Lineage (NCBI taxonomy): Eukaryota > Metazoa > Chordata > Chondrichthyes > Orectolobiformes > Hemiscylliidae > Chiloscyllium > Chiloscyllium plagiosum. The sequence goes on along the minus strand of NC_057745.1, from coordinate 87,488 downwards.
GATTGAATGCTTCCAGCACTCTTGTCTTTACTTGTAGAGTAGCAGTGCAAAGAGGACGCCATTTGGCCCATCTAATATGTCCTGACATTATTGAAAAGCAATCTGCCTGCATATAATTCCCATAATACGCCATTGTTTCTCTTTCAACACTTTAACGCTGTCTTCTGAAAGCTGTATTGGACCTGTATCGCTGTGTGTTCCAAACCTATCCACTCACTGAATAAAAGAAAACTTCTCATTTTTTATGTTTTATTATGTACCTTAAATTCTCTGGTTACCAACTTCTCAGTCATTGGAAACAGTTTTTTCTTGTAGTTTAACAGTCTAAATCCTGCATGATGTTAAACAGCTTTAATCCAATTTCCACTTAGAGCCATAATCATACAGCACGGAAACATACCCTTCCAGCCAACATGTCCATGTTAGCCAATTTTCTCAAACTAAACTAGTCCCACTTGTCTGCGTTAGGCCATACCCCTCAAACTTTTCTGTTTATGTACGTCTCCAAATACCTTTTAAATGTTGTAACTGTACCTTCATCTACCACATTCTGGCAGTTCATTTCAAACCTTTCTTCCCTCACCTTAAAAATATACTCCTCTAGATTTGAACTCACCTAACTCACCTGGGAATAAGACCTTTGCTATTCACTTTCTGTATGCACCTCATGATTTTATAAACTTCTACAAGATCATTCCTCATCCCTTATCCAGCCACTCCTCATAACTCAAACTTTGCCTTCTCTGCTCTATTGAGAACAACTCCAACTTCTCCAGTCAACACACAAGCCAAAAACGTTGGCTGCTTTGGACACCTACATCTACTTGCCAATGAACTTAGGCTTCCCTATAGGTTGAGTCTCAGTGATGGACACAATATTCACCACTCTCTCCTGGGCCCTGCCAGGAATGAGTCAAGTGAACCTTCAAGGCAAAGGTACAGCATGGAAATCCAGACACCTTCCAATTTATCTCGATTAAATTTGGAGCAGGAGGGCTCAATGATGGCTGTCTTAATGGGAAGCTGGTGAGTCCTTAAATTGTGTGGATGCACAAACCTACTGAAGCTATTAAAGGCACTCATTCCTTTCAGTTAATTTTTACTTTTTAGCTTTTCGAATCAATCACTTGCACATAAAGATAGTTGTTTTGTAAATAACCTGCTAGGCCTTGTGTTTAAATATTATCAAAAATAGAAACAAAAGCAACGATGCAATTACTTCTTCCCTCCTCCGGTGACCTTTGGTGACCTCCAAGAATCTATCCTTGGCCTCTTGCTGTTTCCATCTACAAGATGCCTCGCGGGTGAAATCACCTGAGAGTAAAGTGGGAAATGACACATTGCTGCGGAGTGATGATGGTGGTTGTGGTGGTGGTAGCCAGGGATGGGAATCCAGACAATATGGTGGAATCTATATCCGGGTCCAAAAATTGGAGCCAGGTCTTCAGGGATCTGCTATGTTTGGGAAGAGGACAGGGCCACTGTGCGCTGGCCATGGGCCCAGACCACATGCAGCATTGGGTCCTATGATTCCTGCCCCTGTTCCTGATAAGTTGAATCTGAACACCACCTCTTTTGGCTCATCCACTGTTGCTAAATTATTAGATTGCTTATCTGATATCTAGTTTTGAATATGAAAAACATTTTGTTAATTAAATATTGGGAAATTTGAAACCATTTAGTTTTGGTCACCACTTCAAAGTCCACTCCCTAACTACCAATTCCAGGGCTGTCCCTGGCAACAATTGGAGAATAAACTAGTTTATTTGCAACATTTGATGGTATTTTTTGACCTGAGATGACCATGTGAACACACATTCATACCATCACTAAAACTGCTTGCATACATCTTCATAGCAACACCCCCTGTCTGAGTACATGTGCTGCTGAAATCCTCATTTAAGCCAGCAATATCACTTGGTTATTCCAATGCTCTCCATTGCCCTATTGAAGTTCAACGGCATTTCCACTAAATATAAAGAATTCTAAAGCAAGGACGTATCATCTGTGGTTAACTGAAGAAGTTAGGAAAAGCATGTAAGCACAGATGAGTGGCAGGTTAGAGAATTGTTCAGAATATATAGATTGGCAGAGAATGACTAAATGGTTAGTCAAGAGGAAGAAATCAGATTGAGTACAAGCTATCCAGCATAAAAATGGATAGTAAGAGTTATTAGAGATTTAAAAGGCAAGGAGAGTTTTGGTTTCTAGAGAGTGAGAATGGGGATTTGATAGGAGATAACAAAGAAATGACAGATGAAAGAAGTAGATATTTTACTTTTCACTACAGAGGATACAAAATTCCAGCAATATCTGCAAATCAGGCGATGGAAGGAATAGAAGAACTTAGTACTATTCCACTTGCAATTTTACTAAGCAAAGTGATAGGATGAAGGTCAGCTCCCAGTTCTAAGGTCTTAAAATGCAGTGCTAATGTAGTGCTAGCATTGGAATTAATTTGTTTAACATTTGTTAGGTTCAGGCAAGATTCCATCAGACTGTAAAATAGCAAATATAATCCCTCTGCTTAAGACAGGAGTGAGGCAGGAAAATGTATACCAGTTACCTTGATGCCTGTTGGGTCAATCATTTGAAGAGATTATAGTTGTGCACTTAGACAAACGCAAGGTAATAAGGAACAATCAGTATGGTTAGAAGGAAAATCATGTTTAATCAGTTTGTGTTCTTTTCAAGGAATAAAAACACTTTGGATAAAGGGGAATATGTAGACATTGTATACTTGGATTTCCAGGAAATATTTGACCAGATGCTATGTAAACAGTTGTTATGCTAAATAGGAGCACATGGTGTAGGGGATAATATATAAGCATGGATAGAAAATTGGCTTGCAAGCACAAAACGGAGCATTTATAAATGGTCTCTGTCTAATTGTCAGGATGTGAGAAGTGGAGTACTGAAAGGTGACTTTACCCCTTTTACAATTTATGTCAATGACTTAGATGAGAAGAACAATGGCACAGTAGCTAAATTTGCAGATGACACAAAGATAAGAGTATGCTGTGAAGTGGATTTATGGGGATTGCTTATGGATAACTTAAACAAGATGGGCTTGTTTCTAATAGAGTTTGGAAAAGTGAGTGGTGATTTGATTGAAGTGTACAAGATCCTGAATGGTCTTGACAAAGTGACTGGATTTGTCTACTTGAGTCCAGAATTCTATTGTAGCATTTTCACACTGGAGTTGCCCTTTTAGACAGATGAGAAGAATTGTTTTTCTTTTGGAAGATTTTGAAACTTATATCATCTGATCCTTCAATTAAATTGCTTTCTTGAATCACACCCATAGTTTTTTCTTTGTAGCATGCACTGACAATTTCATGTGGGTGTTTGTGGTTTCATTTACTTTAATGTTTGTGCTGACACCAGCTGGCAATATAATCCATGTTATTGGCATTCACTGTTACCATTGAAGACTTAACAATTGACATAATTACTCAAAGTTTCAAGCAGAATTTGAAGTTAATTATCAGAAAATTGCTGCTTCTATCATTCTCTGGATTTTTCTCTATTATATAAAGCTGTGATCCGCTCTGAGTACTGGTGGATAGGGAATTGGTTGTGTCCAGAAATCACTACATATTAGGAGCAGTGTGGTAAAATCTGAAGGTTGACAGTTTTGGTTGTAAAGACAGTGGAATTTAGATCTGAAAGCCACTGTAGTTCAATTCAGCCACACAGTGATCTTTTCCCAGATTGTTAGTTCTGAATGATATTATTGAGGAAGATTTTAAAAATGTAACTTTTTTGCAAATTTTCTCATTGCTTATACATAGCGACATCAGTACAAATCCTTGTGGAGGTGGAGGAGACAGAAATCAGAATTACTGAGGAACTTGCCTTTGTAATGTTATGATACTGTGCTGTCCCAATGTTTTTCTTAAGACCATAAAATAAAGGAGCAGAATAAGGCCATTTAGTCTATCACATCTGCTGCACCAATTGATCATGGCTGATACGTTTCTCAACCCCATTCTCCTGCCTTCTCTTTGTAACCTTTAATCCCTTTACTAATCAAGAACTTGTGCATCTCTATCTTAAATACATTCAATGGCATGGCCTTCACAGCCTTCTGTGGTAATGAGTCTCACTGATTCACCACCCTCTAGCTGGAGAAATTCCTCCTTATCTCAATTCTAAAGTGTTGTTACTGAAGCTGTGCATCAGGTCCTGGTTTCTCCTATTAGTGGAACATCTTCTCCACATCCACTGTATCAGTGTTCTGTAGTTTTAATGAGATCCCTACCCATCCTTCTAAACTCAGAATACTGACCCAGAGGCCTCAACTGCTCCTCATATGATAAGTCCTTCACCCCTGGGATCATTCTTGTGATCTTCCATTTCATCCCCTCCAAGGCTAGCACGTCCTCCCTTAGATACAGGACCCATAATTGTTCACAATATTGGAAATGCAGTCTGACCAGAGCTGTATACAGCTCTAACAGTGTATCCCTGCAGGGGAAATGAGTGTTAACATTGCATCTGTCTTCCTAACTGCCGACTGAATCTCTGTTAACTAAAAGAATCCTGAACGAGGACTCCTCTAAGTACCTTTGTGCTTTAGATTTCTGAAGCCTTTCCCTATCTAGAAAATAGTCTGTGCCTCTATTCTTCCTCCCAAAGTCCACAATCTTACACTTTCCCACATTTATTCCATCTGACAATTCTTTGCCCACTCTCCTAGCTTCTGCAGCCACCTGATTTCTCAAAACTACCTGTCCCTCCACCTATCTTTGTGTCATCTGCAAACTTAGTGACATGCCCTCAGTTCCTTCATTTGGATCGTAAATGTATACCATGAATAGTTGTGGTCCCAATACTAACTCCTCTACTCACTAAAATTCCACTCGTCACTGGCTGCTATCCTGAAGAAGGCCCCTTTATCCCCACTCTCTGTATTTTGCCAGACAACCTGTCCTCTATCCATGCTAGTCCCTTGCCCCTATCACCATGAATTTTTATTTAGCAGTCTCCTGAGTGGCACCTTGTCAAAAGCATTCTAGAAATCCAAACAGATCATGTCCATTGGCTCTCCTTTGCCTAACTTGCTCATTACCTCTCAGAATTCACCCGTGAAATCTCATTCTTTAAACAAAGTCTTTGGCACATTACTGAAGTCATCAGGTTTGCTTTAATCCCTTTCATCTTGGGAAGATTTTAAATTGCTGAATGTGGCTTTGTATCTTTGGATCTGCTCTGCTTGTGGAAGGGATTGGTGACAAACTACCCCTGACTCGATCAGTGTGGTGTTGAAATAAATCACCAAAACTAAATGGAAATACTGAGTGGAAAGGAAAACCGAAGCTATGCCAATTAAGCAAGAGTTCTGAAGAGATTTACCAGGATGTTGCCTATGTTTAAAAGAGATTTGGATAGGGTCATGATAAGGAAAGATTTGGAAGGATATAGCCCAAGTGCAGGCAAGTGGGATTAGTTTAATTTGGGATTAGTTAGCATGGACTGGTTGGACTGAAGGGACTGTTTCTGTGCTGCATGATGCTTTGAATCTAACCACTTTTTGGCTGTATGGGGGCCATAAAGCATAATGTTATAAAATCATATAGTTCAGAGGGAGTCAGTTCATTGTGCACATTATGCCTCTGCTGACTATTTGAAAGAACTGTTCATTCAGTCCCACTACCCTGCCTTTCCTTTATAGTCCTGCAATTCTTTTTCTGTAAATCCATTTTTTTTTCTCAAAGACAGTAAATATAGACCTGGCCTCTACCGCAAATTCTACTGATGCTGCTACTCCAGCATTGAGGTTCCTTATCATCCATAACCAACAGACAGAATAAAGTGAGGTTGGTAAAGAACTGACCATTCATGTTGTTTGCGTAGACGTAAAGGAAATTTGTTCAGGTTCGCAGAAATGATATTAGCAAAAATGAAACTGCATGGTTTAGGATGGTGTTGTAATAGAGATAAAAATAGATTGCGAATAGGAGACAAGATTATTCTGATAAGATTATTATCCTACTGCAATAAGTGGGATCTAAGAAGCAGCCTTCCCAAGAATCTGTATCGGGACCTTGGCTTTTCAGCAATTTAGCAATAACTTGAATGGAGGAATAAGGAATTGTGCATACAAGTTGTTTAATTTGGGAGGCACTGTATACAGTTTAAAGAATCCTAGATTAACTAAATGGAAAAAGAGTTAAATGTGAGATCATTATTTTGAATGCAAAAAAGATAAAACAAAGTATATTCTAAACGATGAGAAACTGGGAAGTATAGAGAAGCAATAAGATTTGGGTGTCCTGCAATGCAAATCACTAAAACTTAGCAGGTAGTTTCGGAAACATACCATCTTGTGCCTGCAGCTGGGATATTTGGAACATCAGGTTAAGAGAAACAGATGATTTGGAGGTACTGTTTTCATTTTTTCAATCTATTTAGATTAATGTGCTCCACTGTCCTAATTTCAAGACAGAATATTGTCTGATGCCAATAAAAGGGGGGTTTAACCCACAGCGTTTACAAGGAACCTTAAACAATATATGCAGTATCTTGCGATGTTCTCAAGGCAAGAAAAAAAGTAGTCCCATCAATGGTGAACCATTAAAAGCATCCTTTTATGAAAAGAAGAGCATGATAAAACAAGCACCATTAAAGGTTTTTGAACTCCACTCAAATGTGAAGGTATTGACTTTTATTTCCTAACTCTGTAACTAAGTGGTAAATAAATAGTAGCCATAGGCATTCTGAATTAATGTAGGGTACAAAAATAAACAAGATCAGATGGATATTCTTTGTTGATATTAATGGCATACGATTCTTAAAAGCACTGGAAATCAACAATGGTGCTTTGACTTGGACCTGTAAATCCCTTTAATGTTGAAAGATGAATAGAGTTCAAATTAAAGTAGTGGAAGGCTTTTCATTTTAGTGACCGAGATTTACAAAGAAAGCTAAAGAATTATAAAAGGAAAGAACTTGAGATTCTGATCGCTTGAGGAACACAAAGTGCTGTTTCTGCAGGAATACTTCATGCCCTCAAAATATGCTTGCAGGTGTAAAACTGTTTCACTGGCTATTCATTATTAAGAATCAATCTGTCAAACTGTATTAGCATTAGAAGTTAAAAATCCTGCATACAAGTAAAAAAATGATTTTTCTTTTGATTTTTATGCTCGTTCCCCTGTCACGAACCACAACTGATTCAGACTGAAATGGCCTATACCAAAGTTATAGACTGCAGGAAGGTTTATGAATGCTCTCTTTCAACCAATTAGTTTTCTCTTTTTTTCCTTTTGCAAGGGAAACTATTTAGCTACTGGTTCACAAGGGAACATCTAGAGATGCTGCTTTCATTTTCATGTAAAGAAGTGTCAAACTTCCATGGTTTAAGAGGGATACAGATCCTTAGGAATTTGGTGATAGGTTTAGACAGTGGATTTGGATCAGCTCAGGCTTGGAGAGCCGAAAGGCCTGTTCTAGCTGTAAATTTTCTTTGTTCTCTTCAATGTTTCCATCCGGTCAACATTAAGAACTTGCAGTTGGGTAACTTTTAAAAGCTGCCTCTTTTGAGTTGTCAATCTTTCTGCACCACTTTGAATTTGCCCAGTGTAAACAATCCAAAGTTAGCAATTAATTATGGACAGTTCTGTTTCCTGTAATATGAAACTTATAAATATGAAATAAATTCTGAATTTCATCTGTGACACTAGTGACTTTAGCCATCTATAAAGTATTATGCTGTGTCTCTGACCTTGATACTGTTACGACATGGGGTAAACCCCTCTGCTAATTTAAAGCTGACACAGAGAAGTTCACCTCACACTATAATCTGTTAAATTTTGAGAGGCAAAGAACTATCCCAGATCACACTATTTAAAATCAAAATTAACAATTTTATTCTTTAAGTTCATCAGGGACTATTAAAACCACCAACTGTTTACAACTCCTTTCTCTTAAACTATCTTTTACCTCCCATTCTACAATACTGGTCCAATTTAAAAACCCCAATTAAGATTTACAAAAAAAAGTAATGTTTCAAAACCAGTCAGCTTTGTCGAGGATCTTTGTTGATTTTCCTTTAGATTTACAAACCTTCTTATAGACAGGTACCTTTCAAAGAGCTCTCATATTTCTTGGTGTCCTTGGCAGTTCTCTCCCTAGCTGTTCAAAATGTCCGGTTTTATACCCAAAAATATTGGATCGTTTCATTGGTTTGATGTCATCCCAAATGGTAAAATTCAAATTCGAATCGGTTTTGGTATCTGTGGCATAATTTAAATGGATTAGCCAAATTTTTAATTTGGTTTTGTTCCATAGCAACACAACTCCAGCTATTTGTTTCAACAAAGTGTTACAATCTTACTTTGTTCAGAACTCTGTGCTTTCAGTCAGTCCTTGCTAGCTTTTCAACTCTCAAAGGTACATAACACACCTACACCTTTGTAACAATACAATGCATAAACTTGCACTTATTTTAGGAACAAGTACTTTTTGTTACAATTTCAATTTAAGCACTGGTAGTGTTTTGGAATAAAATTAGTTTTATGCAAAACGTAGAAATGTAGGAACAGGAGTAGGCCATTCATCCCCTCAAGCCTGCTCCACCATTCCATACGATCATGGTTGATCATCCCAACTCAGTACCTTGTTCCCCTTTCTCCCCCATATCCTTTGATCCTTTTAGTCTTAAGAACCATGTCTACATGTTTCTTGAGGTCAAAAATTGAAGATTTTCAACAGTTTCCTGTGACCAGAGAATTCCAAGGGCTTGCCATTCTCTGGGTGAAGACATTCCTCCTCCTCTGTCTTAAAAAGCCTATCACTTATTCTTAGACTGTAACCCTGGTTCTGGTCTCCCTGGTCATAGAGTCTTTGATTCACACACATGGAAAGAAACCCTTTGATCCAACTCATATACTGACCAAGTTTCCCCAAGCTAAAGTAGTCTCTCTTGCCTGTGTTTGACCCATATCCCTCTAAACTATGCCTTTTCTACCAGTCTGCATGTCTTTTAAATATTGTAAGTATTCCTGTATCTTCCACTTCATTTGGCATTTCATTCCACATACAAACCAAACTCTGTCTGAAAAAGTTGCTCCTCAGCCTTCTCTTAAATCTTTCTCTTCTCAACTTCAAAATATGCCCCCACATTTTGAATTCTCCTACCCCCAAAGAAAGAACTTTACTAAACACCTTCTCTGTGCCCTTCATGATTTTATAAAACGCTTTAAGGTCACCCCTCAACCTTCTATCCTCCAGTGAAAAGAGCCTCAGTCTATGCAGCCCATCCTTATAACTGAAGCCCTCCATTCCCAGCAAATTTCTGGTAAATCTTTTCTGAACCCTCTCCAACTCATTAAATCCTTCCAATAGCAGAACCACCAGAACTGTACACAGTACTCCGAAAGTGGCCTCACCAACATCTTGTGCAATCTCAACATGACTTCTCAACTCCTAGACTCAATGGTCTGAGCAATGAAGGCAAGTTTGCAAATGCCTTCTTAACCACCCTGTAATGTAACTTTCAAACAATTATGTACCTTAACCCCTAAGTCTTTCTGTTTAGCAACACTACCCAGGGCCCTTCCATTAACTGTCTAGGTAGAGCCTTATTTGTTTTACTAAAACGCAACATCTTGCATTTATCAAAATCAAACTCCACCTGCCACTCCTCAGCCCATTGGCCCAATTGTTCAAGAACTGTTTGCAATATCCAATAGCACCGATTATGGTGTCATTTGCAAGCTTACTAACCATATCTCCTAAATTCTCATCCAAATAATTGATATAAATGACAAGTAACAGTGAACCCAGTACCCCCTGGGGAACACTCCTGGTCACTAAGCCTCCAGTCCAAAAATCAACCCCCCACCACCACCCATTAGTGAATTTTATATTCAGTTGGCCAGCTCTCCCTGAATCCCATGTGATCTAACTTTACTAATTGTCTACCATGCCAAAATCTGGTCAAAGACTTTAATAAAGACCGTGTAAACTTCTACTGCTCTGCCTTCATCTGTCTTTTTGATTACATACTTGAAAAACAAGTTTTAATGAGACAGGATCTCCCATGTACAAAGCCATGCTGACTAACCCTAAGCTGTCCTTACCCCTCCAAATGCATGTAAATCCTATTTCTCAGCACCTTGTCCAACAACTTACCCGCCACTGATGTCAGATTCACTGGTCTGTAGTTCCCAGGCTTCTCTTTCTACCATTTTCAGGTAGAACATTGGCCACCTTCCAGTCCTCTGGCACCTCAATTGTGGCTGTTGATGATACAAATATCTCTGTTAGAGGTCCCATAATTTCCTTCCTAGGTTTCCAGCATATAGTTGATCGGGTCCTGGAGATATATCCATCTTTTCATGTTTTAAGACCTCCAGCACCACCTATTCTGTAAATGTAGACTGTTTTCAAGACATAAGTAGTTATTTTCCCCAAATTCCCTATGCTCCATGTCTTTCTCCCCTAAAAACGGATGCAAAATATTCATTTAGTATCTCTCCCATCTCCTGTGGTTCCAAACGTTGCCAATTTAGTTGATCTTTAAAGGGCCCTATTCTCTCCATAGTTGCTCTTTTGCTCTTAATGTACTTGCAGAACCTTTTTGTATTGAAGACATCCTTCCTGCATCTACCCTATCTCAACCTGGTAAAAGTTTATAGCTTTTGGAGACTTGCTCTCTCATTCTTCTATACTCCCAACTGATCCTGTCTGTTGCCATACATCAGCCCTGTCATTCCAGGAATTAGTCTTGTAACCCTTCTTTGCATTCCCTCTATAGCAAGACCATCCTTCCTCGGATAGGGAAACCAAAGCTGCACACAGAACTCCAGGTGTGATGCACCGGTATGCTCGTTTCCAGCGATTGGTACACAAGGATATTAAAGTCTCTCTGCACCTCTCCCTTCCCAATTTATTCCTATTCGGACAATAACTTTCTGTCTGATCTTGCTGCCAAAGTGGAAAACTCACATTTATCCATATTATCCATCTGCCATGTATTTGCCCACTTACTTAACAGGTCCAAATCACATTTCAGTTTGACTGCATCTTCCTCACACCATACTCTCCCAGCCAGCTTTGTGTCATCTGTAAACTTGGAGATATGACACTTATTTTTCAAATCAAAACCATTAATATATATACATAATGAATAATTGGGGTTCAGTCACTGATCCCTATTGTATCCCAGTGGTCACTGGTGACGACTAAAAAAAGAAGGCCCATTTATTCCTGCTCTGAACCCTGGTTGGCAGTCAGGAAACAATGCTCTTCTGCTGTAATCAAGAAAGCTTTGTTTTTGTAAGCTGGTAATGAAACATAAAAGGCAGACCAAGATCTATTTCATGATTACACAGAGCCAACTTTGTGCCTAGAATTTGAAGAGTAGTATTTTCCTGTTTTTGCAAATTTTGGTGGACATTGTGTTTACATAAGAATGTATGAAGTAAATTCAAGAGTAGGCCATTCAGCACCCTCAAGCCTGGTCCCTCCACTCTATAAGACCATGGCTTATTTGCCCCAGGCCTCACATCTTTGCAAAAGTACATCCCAGTAAGGAAAGATTCAAACAGAAGGATAAACGAAATATGAGTAATCAAGGAAATTGAGGACAGGGTGTTCAATAAGGTTCTGCATAGCAAGGTTAGAAAATATGGAATCCAGGGGGTGCTAGCGAAATGGATTCAAAATTTGCTTGAAGGTAGGAGACAGGGAGTGGTGATAGACGGTTGTTTTTCAGACCAGAGGCCTGTGACCAGCTGTATTCCACAAGGATCATTGCTGGGTCCACTGCTTTTCTTCATTTTTATAAATAATTTGGATGTGAGTATAAGGAGCATGCTTAGTAAGGTTTGCAGATGACACCAAAATTGGTGATCCAGTGGACAGTGATTAAGATTATTTTAGAATATAACAGGACTTTGATCAGATGGACCAAGGGGCTGAGGAATGGTGGATGGTGTGTAATTTCGATAAATGTGAAATGTTGCATTTTGGTAAGGCTAACCAGGGCAGAGCTTGTAAAGTTAATGGTAGAGTCCTGTGGGAGATCCAAGATGGCGGCGACATAGCAAGTCTGAGTCTGTAGTGCTCTGTCCAAGACTCTGGCAAAGTGGGCTGCCAGCCTCCACCACACCTGCCAAACCATTCAAAATAACTTTTATTCAATATAGTTAGTCATTTTGCATCAAACTTGAGTAGTTGGGTGCTTTGTTAAAATGACTAAGGGAAAGAATGCTCGCAGCGGGCAGGAACCCCTTCCCCAGCTGCAGCAGAGACATCTGCAGCAGCCCCAGGGGACTTACCTACGGTGGCGAGCCTTGTTGCTGTAATTACCAAGCTGGAAGAGAAGATCGATGTCTTCATAGAGGAGTCCAGAAGCAGGTGGGAATTGCTCTCGGTTGCGCTGAAAAAGCACGACCAAGATATTGAAAAAATCGAACATCGAGTTGGAGGGGCGGTGCTAAAGGCTATGACCTCCGAGGCTGCTGCAGAATCGGCCGTAGGTTGGGTCCGGACTCTCGAACAGCGAGTCCGGGCCTTAGAAGATCACATCGACCTCGTGAATCGGGGTCGTCTAAAAAAATTCATTTGCTGGGCCTTCCCGAACAGGAAGAGTAAGGCCAGCTTGCAGTGTTTTTGGAGCAGTGGCTCTCTCAGATGTTGAAGCTGGAGGCTGGATCAGGCCAGGTGCAGGTAGAATGGGCCCACCGGGTTGCAATACGCAGGCCCGGGTCGGACCAGCGCCCCCGCCAGGTCCTGTTCCCGCTTCAGTGTTACAGAGAGAAGCAAATGCTCCTGGAAGCCTCCAGAACCCTCAGGAAAGATCCCCAGGCCATGACATAAAGGGGATCTAGGGTTATGCTGTTTCAGGATTTTTCCCCAGCTTTGGTCGGCAAGAGGAGAGTGTTTGATGAAATGAAGAAGCGTCTAAGGGACTTAAACATTCAGTACTCCTTGTGCTACCCAGCGACATTGCGTTTTATAGATGGATCCCATGAAGGCTCTGTCTATAACTTCAGATCGCTGGAGAAGGCCAAGGAATTTTTGTACTCTCTTAAATAGACAGACTGTAAGAATTAATCTGTGTGGTTAATGATGCTGTTGTGCCCCCCCTTCCCCCGGTTTACCCTTTTTTCCTGTATTTCCTTTATTGTTTACTATCCTCTCCGGTGGGTAGGGAGGGGGGCTTATTGGTTCTCCACTATGCGATTTCCTTTTTTTATAGGCTGCACGGTTTAGTTGATTCAGGTGAGCGGGGGGGGGGGGGCGTTTGCTTTGTCCTACCTTATTTCTTTTAGAGCGGGGTTTTTCTACCTTTTAAATTTGTGTTATTATACTTCGTTATTACCTGCTGAGATTGTAACTTTATAGTTTTATATGTTTATACATGGTATTATCATTACTAAATGTATTTAGTTGGTATAGGTGGGGGGTGGATAGGGTACTCACCGTTAACTTTAGCTTTATAGTACACTTGAATTTTTCTATTTTATTATGGGGTGCCTGGGGCACTGGTTGGGAGAGGATACAATGGGTTTTCAGATAGGAAGTGATGCCCCCTGGAAGCAAGGGGGAAAATCTCCTTTTTAAATATGTTTTACATTTTTTAAATTTAGTAATAGTTTTTTACTATATTGCCGTGAGTGTATTCAAGAATCTCTCTATTTTTGTGAATTTTCTATGGTCTATGCTCGGGGTGTTTTGGATGGGGTTCTTCCTCCCGGGGGGTTTCTTTGACTTGCCTGGACGATTATGGTTAGTCATTTGATTAAATGGTGTACCTGGAATGTCAAGGGGAGTAATTCTCCAATGAAAAGGAAGAAAATACTATCAAATCTCAAAGAAAGCATTGACATTGCTCTCTTACAGGGAGCACTTGAAATTACAACAGGGTGGATTTGATCAGGCCTTCTTTTCATCCTTCAGTTCAAAAAGTAGGGGAGTAGTTATTCTCATTCGGAAAAATCTCCCTTTCAAAGTCTTAAGTCAGAAAAGATTAATCTGGACGGTACATACTGATTAAAGCCCTTATAAATGGCGAGGAATATGGGATTTTGAATCTTTATTGCCCCCCGGCACATCTTTTCAAATTTATAATGAAAGCATTCTCGAAACTGATGGCTCTCTGGGCTCGTTACACAATTATAAGAGGAGATTTTTATTGCATTATGGACCCAGAGATAGACAGGATACCCAAGAGTAATGCAGGTATATCCCCTAGATCCAGGTAATTGGATTCTTTGAATAAAGACTAAGATGTGTGGAGGTGCCTCCACCCGCAAGGCAGAGATTTCTCTTTTTTATTCTAATCCACGTAAGTGTCACACTAGAATTGATACATTTTTTGTCCCCTGGACCTTTTTTGAATTCCATATTATCCTGCAAAATAGGGGTAATATAAGTTCTGGTCATGCTGCAGTGTATATGGAAATCAAGACTCAGAACAATGAGACAGAACCCCCCTGACACTGACGTATGGAATCTTTCTTAATGAAGGATAGTAAATTCGTAAAATATTTCTCAAGAATTCAAAACTTTTTTGAAATTTAATTCAGGTACAGCTAGTAACCCATCGATGATGTGGGCGACCATTAACGCTTATGCGCGGGGTCTGATCATTTCATACTCAGTGACCCAGAAAAAACAAAAGGGAGAACAACAGCATCTACTCGAGGCTCGCTTAAAGGCAGCTGAGACTGTGTACATTGATAGGCCCTCTGTTGCTAAATTACAAAGGATTATGGCCCTTAGGACAGCCCTGAATACTGCGCTTACCCAAATGGCAAAGTGGGAAATATTATTTGCAAAGAAAAGATTATATGAATATGACGATAAGCCTGGTAGATATCTAGTGTTTCACGCAAGGAGAAAAAAGGCCCCTCAAGCTATCATGTCCATCAGTGAAAGTGCTAGTACTCTGACTCACGATCATAAAAGGATCAACACAATCTTCAGAAAGATTTTTTACTTTGATTTGTATAAGTTGCAGGATTGTGACGATAGAGCTGGGAAGATGGAGTCCTTTTTTAAAAGCCTGGCCTTTCCGGACTTGACCCCGGAACAGATGTCGGTCCTGAATGTTCCCCTAACAGTCCAGGAAGTACTTGACGCAATCAGGCAGCTTCAGATCGGCAAAGCGCCTGGTCCAGATGGATTTCCGGTTGAATTCTACAGAGTTTACAGGAGTATTAGCTGGTCCACTTATGGACATGTACAACTACTCATATAGTCAGGGCTGTCTCCTGCCTTCGTTGAGAGAATCAGATTTTCTCTTTCTCAAAAAAGGAAAGCACCCAGAAGACTGTGCATCATACAGACCAATATCTTTGCTAAATGTAGATTTTAAAATTCTTTCTAAAACATTAGCATTGAGGCTGGAGAGGGTATTGCCATATATCATAAAAGAGGACCAGACGGGTTTTATCAAGGGCCGTAGATCATCTAATAATATTTAGAAGGGTTTTGAATGTGATTCAAGTCTGTCATCAGGAAAGAATACCAGGAATAGTAGTCTCGTTGGACGCGGGGAAAGCATTCGACAGGGTTGAATGGTCATCCCTGTTCTATACACTGGAAAGGTATTTGCTAAATAGGTCTCAACATTGTATAATGACCCCAAAGCAGCCGTGATCACCAATGATTTAGGCTTAGCTTCAGTGTGGGTAGGGGCTGCCGTCAGGGATGTCCTCTCTCGCCGTTACTATTCACGCTAATAATTGAGCCACTAGTGGAAGCTATACGGGCTGATTCTAATATAACGGCCCCGAGGGTTGGCATGGGTAAACATAAAGTTACGCTTTATGCAGATGATGATCTCCTTTTTCTTAGTAATCCTTTGTCCATGCCTTGCCTGGTCCAAGTTATTAATTTATTTAGTGCATTTTCAGGTTACAAAATTAATTTCTCAAAATTGGAGGCCATGCTGATGGGTGGTCTCGCTAGTATGTCCTACTTATTGGACGGATCTCACTTTCCCTTTCGGTGGTCTCTGGAGGGTTTTTTATATTTGGGTATTTTTATCACCCCAGTATTTGGTCAGCTGTACAAGGTCAATTTTGTGCATCTACTGGAAAGGATAAGGCAGGACCTTCAACGTTTGGGTGGGATCTTCCAATTTCTTGGCTAGGTAGAATAGCTCTAATTAAAATGAACATCTTGCCCCATCTCTTTTATACCCTATGAGAATGTTCCCAGTGATGCTGCAGAGGCTGGCACTGCGCAAATTATATGGATGGCTTGGCTCTTTTGTCTGGAATCGTAGACGGCCCCTCACTAAGTTAAAGATGCTACAGCTTCCACAAGCAAGGGGAGGGCTGGATTTTCCAGAGTTTAGGAAATATCAGCTGAGTTCTCTATTAAGCTACGTAGCCGATTGGGTCTAGTCTGACCCGCAATCCGTCTGGCTGGACATCGAGGCTTCTTAAGCAAAGTGTCCTCTTATTAATCTCTTATTTTTACGTAAGATGAAAGTCATTATGGACCATGTAAAAACCGGATAGTATTAAACACAATTAAAGCCTGGAAGATAATGTGGCAAAACAAGGGTATTTCACATAAAACCTCCCCTTATACTCCTATAGTGGGGGCATGTGGTTTTCAACCAGGGCTCACAGACGTTACATTTAAATCCTGGAGGTCCAGGGGTATCTCCTGTTTAGGGGATCTGTTTGATGAGGGGGTCATGATGTCTTTTGAACAGCTGCATCAGAAATTTGGACTACCTAATGGAGACCTCTTTCGATACTTCCAAATTCAAGATTACGTTATTAGATAACCTTTATAAATCAGATAGGGAACAAAGAGTGTTCTGGCCAATGGGTTTACCCTCGGTAAGCACTCTATTTATTACATAATGAAGTTTCGGAAGGCATGGAACGTTTGCTTAGAACATGGGATCAGGAATTGGGGTTGGAAGTATCCACAGAAATGTGGGACAACATCTGGGAAAATGCCAGAAAAATCTCCATCTGTAATAGAACCCAAGCCATTCAGTTAAAGATACTCCATAGGGCTTATATAGCACCGGAATGATTGGCAAAATTTAGGGCAGGAGCATGTCCAATGTGTTGCAAATGTAAAATAGAGGTGGGCACTCTAACACCTGCTTATGGACATGTCATAAGATCTGCAAATACTGGGTCAGATTAGCAAATGCTTTGACAGAAATCTTGGGAGCGAAAATTAGAGTAGATCCAGTATCTCTTCTGGGCTTTTCGAGCTTGCCTTCCCTGGATGTGCACGGGAGGAAATTATTTTCCATTCTCTCCTTTTGTGCAAGGAAAAATATCTTAGTAAACTGGGTAGCTGGGACTTTCAAATTGGTATAGGTTGGTTATGGAATGTATTCCCCTTGATTTCCTTACAAATATGGTGCACCAAAAAACTGAATTATTCTATAAAATAAGGCAGCCCTTCCTGAATTATATAGATACAGATATTTCGGCCATTTTGTCAAGGGCTTTCATCTAGTTGTGGTAGCGGTCTGGCTGGTCCGGGGGCCCTTGGGGGAGGAATCCTGCATGAATACGAGTTTTATTATGACTTGATGTTAATTCATTCCGAGCATGTACTTTACTATTTAATTACTATATTATCGTTTTTTTTTTTCTCTTGAGTAATGTACGATATTTTATTATACACTCTGGTTTGTTATAGGTTAGATTAGTAGTTAGTTGAGTTTTGTTTTCTTTTTTCTTTTTCTTTTTGTCTGTTTAGGTTTTGGTTATTATTTATTTAATTGTATATTAAGGTTTGTATTTGTGTAAACTTATTTTGTAAGTTTGTAAAAACCTGTTAAATATTCAATAAAAATATCTATTTAAAAAAAAATAGAGTCCTCTGGAGTCTTGCCAAACAGCGATCTGAGTGTCGATGCATAATTCCTTGAAAGTGGAGTCGCAGGTAGACAGGGTGGTGAGGAAGGTGTTTGGCATGTTTGCCTTCATTTGTCACTGCATTAAGTATAGGAGTTGCAACTGTATAGGATATTGGTGAGGCCACTTTTGGAATACTGTGTTCAATTTTGGCTTCCCTGCAATAGGAAAGATGTTGTTAAACTTGAAAGGGTTCAGAAAAGATTTACTCAGATGTTGCTGGGAGTAGAAGGTTTGAATAAGTTAAGGCTTTTTTCCCTGGAACATTTAGAGGCTGAGGGGTAACCTTTATACAGGCTTATAAAATCATGAGGGGCATAGATACGGTGAAGAGCCAAGGGCTTTTTTGCAGGGTAGGGAAGTTCAAAACAGAGGGCCAAGGTTCAAGGTGAGGGGAAAAGATTTAAAATGGACCTAAGGGCCAACCTTTTCACACTGAGGGTGGTGTTTGTGTGGAATAAACTGCCAGAGGAAGTCATGGAGGCTGATACAATTGCAACATTTAAAAGGCAATGGATGGGTAGATGACTAGGATGGATTGAGTGGAATATGTGCCAAATACTGGCAATGGGACTCTATTAGTTTAGGATATCTAGTTGGCATTGATGAGTTGGACCAAGAATCTCTCTTTCTGTGCCGTATAACTCTATGGCTCTATGAAAGTATTATATTGGAAAAAGAAAGCATAAAAGGAGCCAAAAGTAAGTGACAGCTGTAAAGACTGAGATTATTTCAGAATATAGCAAAGGAGGACTAAAAAGATAGAGAGAGAAAATGAACAGCAAGTGCAAATTGGTGAGGAACATTTAAAAAGAACATATATAGACATAGAGAGAGGTCAAGCTGAATATGAGCACATTAGAAAATGAAAGTGGGGAGATGGTTATGGGAAAAATAAATTGCAGAGGAATTTAAACAGATATTTGCATCAGTCTTTACTGTGGTAGATACTTTGAGCATCCCATTAATTCTTCTCCTGTAGTTTTAGCATTAAGTACCATCACCATCACTAAAGAAGTACCATTAGACAAACTAATGGGACTAAAGACAGACAATTTTCCAAAAATCCTTGGATTCTGGAGAAGTACTGGAGGATTTGAAAACTGCCAATGTGCAGCCCTAGTTGTAAAGAGAGGGAGGCATAAAGTGGGTTACAATAGGCCGATTAGCGTAGTAGCTTTTCAAACAATCTATTGTTGGAAAAGTATTGGAATCAATTTATTAAGGAAGTAATAGCAGAATGTTTGGACACTCCTAATCTAATCAAGCAAAGTCAGCATGGCTTCTTGAAAGGAAATTGTCTGTCTAATTTATTAGTTTCTCGAGGAATTCTCAACCAGAGTCGATAGAGGGAACCAAGTAGATGTGTTGTATTTGGATTTAAAGAAGGCTGTCGACAAGGTTCATTCATAAAAGCCTTACAGTATTGAAGGTAGTATATTGGCATGAATAGAGAATTGGCTCTTGGGCAGGAAACAGTGAGTGGGGATAAGGAGTTCATTTTCAGGTTGGCACGCGGTGTCTGGTGGGGTTCGACAGGGATCCGTGTTGGGATTACAATTTCCTCCAAGTCATTAATATATAAGGAAGTGAATGTAATGTGTAATGATTGTAATGAGATCAGTCACATGGAGTTCATAGAATATGTCCCTCATATGGGTCTGTTAATCTCGTCCAATCAGGGAGTCCTGGCTAACAGATAAGAACAGGCATCACATTGGCCCCAAGGTCCTGTACTTCCCGCGGGAGCCTGTGCCCCACAACCTGAGCCGCCTCCGAAATTTTAATTTTGTCCGTTTCAAAGATGTAAAAAGGAGGGCCCTGTTTCGGCTGCTGCTGCACACCGTCCACCTCTTCTCCCTCATCCACCGTCCGGACACGCCTTGGCGTGCCCATTTGTCACCTGGCGATGGGGATCCCCAGTGGAGGTCTCTCTATGTGGGAGTCCTCTCCCTTTCTCTCGGGGATCTGGGGTGGAGGGTGCTGCATGCAGCAGTCCCCTGCAACCGCAGATTGTGGTGGTTCACTGCCTCCCAGCCCAACTGCTTGTTCTGTGGCGCTGTGGAGTCCGTGGACCATGTATATATTGGGTGTGGGCGTTTGCACTCCCTTTTTGATTTTCTGAAAAACCTTCTGTTTTTGGCTGCACTTCAGTCCCACGCTCCTGATCTTTGGGCACCCGGTACGGAGGAAGGAGGGCAGGTCTGAAGACCTTGTGGGTCTGCTCCTGGGCCTGGCCAAACTGGCCATCAACCGGTCGAGGCAGCGGGCCGTGGAGGGGGTCGTTAGGGCCAACTGCCTGCCCTTCTTCTGCGGTTACGTTAGAGCCCGGGTGTCCTTGGAGAAGGAGCACGCGGTGTCGACCAACACCCTGGAGTTGTTCAGGGAGAGGTGGGCGCCGCAGGGAGTGGCCTCATGCCGTTATTTGGAAAGCTTGACATATTTGATCCCGCTGTTGAAGACTGGGCCCAATATGTGAATTTTTTTTTCATCTGTCCAACTGTCATTTCCTGGAAATAACAATGAGTAATTCTTCTGACAGTTTGTGGACCTACAGCCTTTTTGGTTATTAGAAGCCTATCTTTCCTGGAGGCATCAGATAGTAACACCTTTCAAGAACTGACTGATTTAGTCATTATGATGCCAAAGTGCTTCTAATTCTGAGATGTTGAGGTGTTGGACTGGGCTGGACAAAGTCAGAAGTCCGACGACACCAGGTTACAGTTCAAAATGTTTACTTGAAATCACAAGCTTATGGAGTGCTGCTCCTTCGTCTGGCGAGGTCACCACCTAATGAAGGAGCAGCTCTCTGAAAGCATGTAATTTCAAATAAACCTGTTGGACTCTAATCTGATGTCATCTGACTTCTGACCTAATTCTGAGATGTTATCCATTTTATTCGGCAATTTGAGAATCAGGGGAATTCATTATTAGGGTTTTTGAGATTATGATGACTGGCAGAGGCATTTGACTTTGGTTTAACACTTCATGAGATACTGAGAGACCATTTGGTATCTGGGATTAATGATGTAACCATGCAAAAGCCCAAGTGGTTTTCAGACAGTCACTATAACTGGCTTGATCATTGGAAAATGCAGTAAGTGGAGCATATGAATCGCATTCTGATGGAAGTGGATATCCTCACTAGTCAGATTGAGCTTGTGGAACACCACTTGCGTGCAAGCAATTGCATAGCCTCACTCAGGACATATCCTGAACATAAGGATTCTAGGTCAGCCCACTGCAAAACCCTAAAACACAGCCAAGCCTTGGCGAACAGGTAAAATTTTCAAGGTTTGCATAAAGATTTGTAGCTCGGGCAACAGTTGCCGTAGTTATGGGTATGTTTGCCAAACTGGGAAGTTGTTTTGCATTCATTTTGTTACCTGTCGAGGTGACATGTTCAGTGCTTTGGAGCTTCCTGTGAAGCACTGCTGTACTGTCTTCTGGAATTTATTTGGTTCTGTTCCTGCTGCTTCCGGTTACCAGTTCTGGTTGCTCGTTCTAGTGGCCAGTATATTGGGTCTCGGTCTGAGTTTGTTGATGGACTCCATGGATGAAGCCATGCTTCTAGAAATTCTTTGGCTGTCCTCTGTTTAACTTGCCCTATGATCGTTCTATTGTCCCAGCCAAATTTGTGGTCCTTGTCATCTGTGTATGGCTACTAGAGACAGCTGGTTGTGGCATTTAGTAACTAGTTGGTGTTCGTGGATGCGAATTGCTAGTTGTCTGCTTGTTTGTCCCATGTAGTGTTTCATGCAGTCTTTGCATGAAACTTGTAAATTGTATTAGCCTTGCACATGATGGGTATAGGATCTTTCATTCTGCTGAGTTATTGTCTGAACTCTACTGTCGGTTTATGGGTTGTCACGAATCCGAGTGATCGGAGAAGTCTGGCTGTTAGTTCCAAGGCGTTTCTATATATGGTAGCATGGTTAGTATGTTGAGTTATGGCATGTCCTCGTCACATTCTTTGTTGCTAGGCATCTTCGGATGAGGTAGACTCTAGAGATGTTCTTCTCTTTGCAGGTCAGGAGAGCTGCAGTGTGTTGTAGCCCCTTTTGAACAGGGTCCTAATGCAGCTTCTCGTGTGTTCAGGTGCTTGCTGTTGTAGTTCAGGATCTGGTATGTGTATGTGGCTTTTCTGTACATTCTTGTAGTGCATTCACTGTTCTGTGTTCTTGGCTGTTGGTTTCCTCCTCTCTCGTTAATTTGATCCCTGTGAGCATGGTGTTGTTAATCTGGTTCTTGATCACTGTTCTCTTGAGAATTACAGAAGTGTTGTCCGTGTATCTGATCCAGAGTTTGCGTCAGATCTGTCCCAGTCTTTGCATCACTGCTTCTGCCAAGAGCCCAGAGATGGGGGATCTTGGAACACACATTTTCACTTTTGAAGGCATACGTCCACCCAAGAGAAACATCTCAGGACTACGTCCATGTTCTCTAAGAGCTCCTTATTGGTCTTCGCTGTTTTTAATATATTACCGAGATAAATGGAGACCTGGGGTAGATCTTGTAACATATTCTCCATCGTTCGCTGAAAAATTGCACAGACTGATGGTACCCTAAGTGGTAGTCTCATTTAACCCTTACTGCAATTAATTGTAGCATACATGTGGGAATCCACATCTATCTGCAATGCAAATTCACATTGCTCATGTCTAGCTTCATGAAGAACAATCTCCCTGCCAGTTTTGCATACAAGTCTTCCACACAAGGGATTGGATATTTATCCATCTGTGAAAAGCCGTTTACCATTTATTTAAAATCCCCACAAAGGTGAACCGAACCGGTTAGCTTCACAATTGGTACAACTGGTGCTGTCCATTCCGCAAACTGGATTGTAGAATCAACGAGACCGGTTCACATACCTATTGTAAGGTAAAGTGAGGGTGATCAAAGGTGTCCTGGCTCTCTCATCTGTTTTGGAGCTTAGGTCTTTCCTTGGGCTGGTGAATTATTACAGAAAGTTCACACAACCTGCCTTCCATCCTGGCACCTTTGCGTCAACTAAAGGGGCCAGTCTTAGAAACGGTTGCATAGCCGAGCCATAGCTTTGAGAGAAGTGCAGAAACAACTATCATTCTCTAAGATGTTAGCACACTATGATCTGACGTGAAATCTGACATGCACTTCCTCCCAGTATGGCATTGGGGTAGTATTGGCTTATAGTTAGACCAACTGAGAAGAATGTCCAATAGCATATACGTTCAATCGCTTTTTGAATCCATGCCAATTTTAGAGGGTTAAATGTATAAGGATGTTGTTTAATTCGAACAGTGTTTCCTGTCTCTGCATAATGCATAAATAGATTAGTACTTCACAGCTTATTCCCACATATCTCCCCGTGTGATTGTAATAACTCTTTCAGGTCATTTTGATTTTCCTCTAGAGGGTAACTCAAATTTATCCCAATCTTTGATACTTCCTCATTGTCCAGTTTTATTTGAGGAGTGTCCAATTCGGAATCCTCTGAACTTTGGTTCTTCACCTGTGTTGCAACCAGTAACACATTCTCTTTCTGCTTTCCTTCCCTGTCAAAATAGCTTTTGAGCGTGTTCACATGATGCAGACTATGAAAATTCTTTCCATCTGGCATTCTTATCAAATAGATCATCTCACCCAATCTCCTTTAAATTTGATAAGGTCGATTTAAACCTTGCTTTTAAAGGTTCATCAACCACTGGAAGTAATACTAACACTTTACCACCATGAGCAAAATAGCAAATTTTTGCTTTCTTGTCTGCTTTCTGTTTGTTCACATGCTGGGTTACTTTCACATTCTGTCCAGCCAACTCACCCAGTCTGTTTTAATATTTCCCTAAAATTTGATACATAGTCAAATACGTGGTCTTTGATCTTTGACTTACCAATTTCTTCATTAATTTTGGTGTCCTCTTACTTCATGCCCAAAATCTAATACAGATGGATTGAATTTGATAGATTCATTTTGTGTATCCATAATTGCAAAATGTATAAATGGAATTCCTTTATCCCAATCATCTGGATAGTCTTGACTATAAGCCCTCAAATGGTCTTTAAAGTTTGATGCCACCTTTTCTAGTGCTTCCTGCGATTCTGCATGGGACACAGTGGATTTGCATTGTTTTATTCCTAAGCTCTCCATAACTTCCCTAAATAATTTTGATGTAAAATTCAACTCTTGATCCAATTGTGTCTCTGTGGAAAGTCCGTTTTCTAGTGAAAGATTTGAGTAACTCTTCTGTAGACTTTTTTGCTGTGTTATTGTGTAATGGGATGGCCTCTGGAAATCTGATGGACACATCCATTATGGTCAACAAATATTAATTTAGATAGGGGTCCTATGTAATGAATTAAGACCTGTGTAAAAGGTTCTTCAAATGTGGGAATGGGTTTTAAGGGTACTGGTTTTATTGATGCCTGAAGGTTTCCAATTACCTGACACATATGGCATGACTGGCAAAATTCAATCACACCCTGATAAAGTCCAGGCCAATAAAAATGTTTTTATATTTGGGCTTAAGTTTTCCTTAGTCACAAATTACCTCCTACTTGTAATTCAGGTGCTACCCACAATGCTTCCTTCCTATATCCAATCAGTAATACAACTTTGAGCCTCTGGCCATTTCTCATCCACTTGAATATGTGATGGTCTTGAATTCCTCAACAAGACATCAGTTTTACGATTGTAATATTTTGACATACACTCAGATTCTTCTTCTGTGTACACTTTTTGATAGATTTGCTTAAGTTTTACGTTTTTTTTGTCATAATTCAGTTAATTTCTCTGAAGTAAAAGTATCCACTTTGTCTTCCACCTATTCTTGTTTTTTCTCAACAATTTGATCAAACATACTTTCTGATAATTGTACTTCAGCTTCCTTATCGTTATTCTTTTTGATTTCTCCTCCTGCTTCAACCTGTGACTTTGTGACCTTGTTATCACATAGTCAGGCAAAATTCCAGGATGTACTTCCTCAGTTTTCTAACGGTCAACTGGCTTTTGAACCACAATAGGCATCAGTCCCACCTGTGATCCAGCCATATCATTACCAAGGACAAATTTGTATTCCTGGAGCTGACAGTTTCTGCAGTACTACTACCACCACTTCTCACTAGACACTCCAACCTCACCTTTTCATAATGGAACTTCTCTCATTTCACTACGATGTTCTATATTATTGCCACCTTTTTCTCTTACCATCAAAGATTGACATGTTTCCATATCTCTTAAAATTATAATTGCTTTACGTGCTCATCCTGGCAAATACATACGAAGCTTAACCTCGCAAATAAATTCTTTGAGGAGATCTTGCACTTTCTTCTCAATCAACCCAATATCAGGTTGTACATTGTTAGGAGAAAGTGAGGACTGCAGATGCTGGAGATCAGAGTTGAAGAGTGTAGCGCTGGAAAGGCATCAGAGGAGCAGGCAAATCTACATTTCAGGCATAAGCCTTTCATCAGGAATGATTATGAAGGGCGTATGTCCAAAACATCGATTCACCTGCTCCTCAGATGCTGCCCTTCTGGCTGTGCTTTTCCAGCACCAAATTCTCTACATTCTGTTGCAGCTTTTTAGCTTCCACAGTGATTTTACCACTTCAACAAAACTCACTGGCTTATCCTGTTTTCACATGTCGTCGTCTTCTCAGTGCTTTTTCTAAACCATCAATGCTGTGACTTCAGGTGGCCTATTTCATTGCAGTGAAAACATGAGCTTCTTTACTTCTTTCCCCCTCATGGGCTTCCTTTATACCCTGCGTTAAACTATTTTGACTATTCTCAATGAGATCTCCTTTTCCCTTACCACCTGAGGATTTCTCTTCTCACCAATTTCTGTCCCTCACCGATCTATTTTCAAAGCCCTTATCCACCTATCAAAATTACTTTGATCTTTTTAAATTCAACGTAAGTTTGACCAGGGTCCCACCTTAGATTCCTGAAACATCTGCAGGCTTCTGCTACTAGCTCAAATGCACTTAAGATGACATTTTTCATCTCCTTATTCCCCAGATATCTCCACCTGAGAGTGATGCAAATACCTCATCAGCTCTACCTAACAACTTCATTTTGATCAACAACAGCCGTATGGTCACTGGCCATTTCATTTGTTTAGCCATTTTCTCAAATGAAATTAAAAATGCTTCTACGTCCTTCTTGTTGAACTTAGGAAATAGTTGGACATATTTAAACTGATCTCTACCAGGCTTTTAGACCATAAGCCATAGGAGTGGAACTAAGGCCATTTGGCCCATTGAGTCCACTCCGCCATTTAATCATGGCTGATGGGCGTGTCAACACCACTTACCAGCACTCTCCCCGTAGCCCTTAATTCCTTGCGAGATCAAGAACTTATCAATCTCTGCCTGAAGACATTTAATGTCCTGGCCTCCACTGTGCTTTGTGGCAATGAATCCCACAGGCCCACCGCCCTCTGGCTGAAGAAATGTCTCCTCATTTCTGTTCTAAATTGACCCCCTGAAATTCTAAGGCTGTGCCCATGGGTCCTAGTCTCCCCGCCCAAAGGAAACAACTTTCCAGTGTCCATCCTTTCTAAACCATGCATTATCTTGTAGATTTCTATTAGATCTCTCCTCAACCTTCTAAACTCTAATTAATACAATCCCAGGATCCTCAGCCATCATATGTTAGGCCTACCATCCAGGGATCATCTATACGAATCTCCACTGGACAACCTCCAATGCCAGTATGTCCTTGCTGAGGTGTGGGGCCCAAACTTGGGCACAGCTTTCCAAATGGGGCCTAACCAGAGCTTCATAAACTCTCAGAAGCACATCACTGCTTTTATATTCCAACCCTCTTGAGATAAATGATAATGTGACATTTGCTTTCTTAATCCCGGACTCAACCTTCAGAGAATCCTGGACTGGCACTCCCAGATCCCTTTGTATTTCGACTTTATGAATTTTCTCACCGTTTAGAAAATAGTCCATGCCTGTGTTCTTTTTTCCCAAAGTGCAAGACCTCACATTTGCTCATGTTGAATTTAGTAAGCCATCTCCTGGACCTGACTGTCCACCTAACTTCGTATCATCGGCAAACTTCGCCAGAATGCCCCTAGTCCCTTCATCCAGATCATTAATATATAAAGTGAACAGCTGCGTCCCCAACACTGAAGCCTGCAGGACACCACTGGTCATCTGCTGCCATTATGAGAAAGAACCCTTTATCCCAACTCTCTGCCTTCTGTCAGACAGCCAAACCTCAGTCCATGGCAGTAGCTCACCTCAAACACTGTAGACCCACACCTTACTCAGCAGCCTGCAGTGAGGCACCATATCAAAGGCCTTTTGGATAGATAACATCCACTGGTTTTCCCTGGTCTAAGTTACCTCTTCAAAGAGTTCTTACAGGTTTGTCAGGCATAACCTTGCCTTAAATCCATGCTGACGTGTTCTCATCTGACCCAGCACTTCCAAGAATTTAGAAATCCCATCCTTAATGATGGATTCTAGAATTTACCAGCAACCAAGGTTAGGCTAATTGGCCTATAACTTTCTATCTTTTGTCTTGATCCTTTCTTGAACAAGGGGGTTACAACAGCGATCTTCCAATCATCTGGGAGTTTCCCTGACTCCAGTGACTTTTGGCTATGACGGGATTGCTCCTTCATCACTGTCCTCATCACTACTGTTACTTTTCACCTCTACCTCTGCCATTTTAAGTTGACTTTGAATTTTCAGTTCCAACCTCTGAAATTCAAAAAATCTCTCTTTCTCCCTTTCTTCTGTTTGTCTACTTCTTTCTACTTTCTCCTTCTCCCATTCTTCTACTAGGTCCTTCCTTTTCTTTTCTTCTGGTTTTAATCAGAATTCAAACTATTCCATTTCCTTTTCATGTTTAAGCTTCTTCATTTTCAATTGAATTTTAGCCATTTCCAAAGATTCTGATGGCATTCCTGGCAATTGTAAATGCTCTGCCATTGCCACAATTATCTCGCCTTTCCTCACAGACCAAGGCAACTCCAACTCTAGCTTGTTCACCAATTCTGAAAGGTTTGCTTTGCCCATTAACTGTAAAATTCCAGAAGTGACTTCTCCCACCTCCAGGAAACTTTGTGACTGAAAGAGCCATTATTAAACAAGGCACACCCTGTGTAAACCAACCAAACTCAACACTCCAAATAAAAGACATTGACACTTATGACTTGCTGCCTCTGAGTCTAATAATCCTAAACCCAACCTGGAATTGGAGATTTTGATCCCAGTAAGAGCCCCCAGTTTGTTTTGGACTAGACCAGATCTTCTCAAAATATGTTAGAAGGTAGTCTAGATCCCTTTTTATTTTAAAGGTAAGTGATGCCATTTGATCAAACTACCAGATCTGAAGTGAGACAAACTTTATTCATACACTCTCGTCAAAATACAACAAAGGAAAGACTAAATAAAAGAATTGGCTTAGCTGTTACTCTATTCAAATATGTAACAAAATAATAGATACAGTAACTATTGCTAATTAACTGTTCCAATATAGTAGCATCCCATAAACAACCTTGGCAAAGTCAATAAAATAGATTGTCTCAAAATGTAGTTCTAGCGGCCCAGGAGGAAAAACATCAAGTGGAAAAACTGAGTGTAGCAGGGAGAGGTGTCCTGCAGCAACATACCCAGCAATAATTGCTACCAAAAAACTAAGAAACCAAAATTCTTGGTTCTCGGGGTGCTTGACTACATCCATTCAGGCTGCTTCTATTGTTCCACCTTTTAAAGAAAAACCCAACGCTTCACTAGTTGTTTACGTTATGATTTTTCAATAGACATCTGGTTACCTCCATCTTAAAACCTTTCTTTTTCTAAAGGACAAAATAGACCTCTTAAAGCCATAGTTTCATCAGTCTTCACTGAATCTTTAGTGAGGAGGTGATGTCTGTGTGCATGTTCTTATCTTCCCTCGTCCTGACCTTGCAGAATGTTCTGTGGCCTTGCAGGGGGTCACTCCAGCACTCTTCTGTGTTGCCATGTCTGGGAAATGTAAAGTGCACATGCTCAAGTAGTCAAGGTGCCAGAATGTCTAATTGGCACTTTTCCAATACACAACCTTTGGGCTGGTTGTAACTGGTTCCCCATAACCTTTGTAACGTCTTTGATCTTAATTTCCACTGTTAGCTGGAGCTGACTGTTGCTATTAATTTTGTTTGACCAATTTTCTGACAGTCCTGATTTCTCTGGCAGTGGGTCCAGTTTAGGGCCCATGTTCACTTGACTATACCCTTAAAAAGGGGTCAAATGTTTAGGAGAAATAAGTTTGTTTCAAAGCATAGTTAGATTTTATATAAAAACCGTGTTTTATATTATGAAAATCCTTTTCTTGGTAGGTAGCTTTGGTAATGCAAGTTGTTGTCACAGCAATACTCCAGTGCAATGTCCTCTGAGCCACTTTACAACCACCTGTGATCTGAAATTATAATCCAGATTCTTTGGGTTGGAATTTCTCCAGTATGCTCCAAATATGAGATCATTTGGAGCAACTTGTTTGGGTGGAAAATCATAGGAAAGTTAGAAAAGACTTAAATAGATCTGCAGGTTTGGCTATAATTTATAATTAGTATGACACATGATTAAATTTAACTTTATTGAAGTGATCTTGGGTGTTAATTCCTAAAAATTACATGTCCAACAATCGGTTAATGTTTTTACGAGATTCTGTGGAAGAATTTTACAGAAATGAGTTCGAACTTTCATTTTCCTTTAAGACATTGTAATGTAATAATAATAAGTAAAGAGATATGATGTATAATCAGAGATCAATTCATGCTACAATGGGGGTGTTAATGTCAACCGATTCAACAATGTATTGTCTGAATAACTTTGTCCTTTTTGTATCCTTGTGTTTTGCCCCATGAGCCTGTTCCGCCATTTGATGACTGCATGGCTGTTCTGATTTTGGTTTTCAAACTACCTTCTTGTCTGCACTGTTTACCTTTTGACTTCCTTAGCAATCAATATCCATCTATCTTGATTGAGTGACCTTCCTGCAGTGCTTCTTGGGAAAGTGAATTTCAGAGATTAATGCTGCTTGAGAGAAACTATACTCCTCAACTCCATTTTAAAAGGGAGAACCTTAATTTTCAACTGTGGCCCCCAGTTCAGGTCTCTTCCAAACAAGGGGAAGCATCCTGTCAGCATCCACCTTGTCAAGCCCTCTACTTTTCAATGAAACTCATCTCTTAGTCTTAAAATCTTCAATGGATACAGGCCCAAATGATTATACCTTTCCTCCTAAGGTGACGTCTTCATCCCTTTTGAGCCTTCTCTGTACTGCTTCAAACGCAGTTATATCCTTTCATAAGTAGAGTCCAAAGCTGTACTCCGTATTCCAAATGTGGTCTCACCAATGCCCTCTGTCAAAATTTCCATACTTGTATATTTCATTCCCTTTTCAATAAATAAACTTTCAATTTACCTTTATGCTTACTTGTTTTACCTTCTGATGATTCATGTACCAGGTCTTATGGACCAGACTAAACTCCCCTTCAAACATATCAAAGAAATAGCCTAAACCCTAACTTCTTTGCATTTAAACACAAGTGTAAGGTGCTGTGTTCCAGATATAATTTGATTGGTTACATGACTCAGTTTAAGCAAAACACAATTCATTTTTACTCTAGTTAAAGACAAACAAAAAGTAGAATTGATCTAACTGTAACTCTGTTGGAAAACTTAACAGATTAATAGATTATTTAACTACTAAACAACAATAGTTCAATATAATAACATCCTATAAACACACCATTGGCAAGGGCAAATTAAATTAAATAGATTTGTCTCACATGCAATGTGACTCCAGGCCAGGAGGAAAGAACATCGAGCAAATTTTGGTAGACGGAGAGAGGGAGAGAACTCAATTTTCTGTGTAAGAAAATAGTTTCTTATTTCACTCCTATCCATACTGATAACTAGACACATAACCATTGATATTCCTGGTGCTTTTTAATAAAACTCCCAAGAAAAACACCGAAAACATTACAATATCAAACTATGGGCATACATACCAAAAATGAAATAATCTATAACAAGGCTACGAAAGCTAAGTAATTACATTAAAGCAATTGACGCACCAAGGAATGACTTCAGGGTCACAGCCCCCAAATATAAATCTGTGCAAAACTGCAAATTCAACTAACAATTGACCGAGATCTATAATAGTCTTTAATACTCAAAATTGAAAAGATTTAAAAATGAAGTACATGAACATCATAAATCAATAATTAATGATTTTCTAGTGATAGTATTGCTGTTTGTTCTATCCTACAAAACATTGAATAAAAAAAGATGTTAATCATGTTTGTTTGCAGTTGACATTAAACTTTTGTGCTATGACTAATGTGCAGTAATCCATACGCTACACATATGCCTGGTGGCACATAGAATTCAGGACAGAAATGTGTGAATTTTGAGACCAAATAAAGGAAGCAACATTTTGAAGTCTGGTTACTCTAACAATGTCATTATGAAATAGACTTCAAAATGTTTATACTAATTCTGTATAAAATTTGCTATACCTATTATAATATCTAACTTGTACCAAACAATAGAGAATTGTTTTGTGTAATATCTTAAATAAACAAAGGTCACTGAGAGATTAACACAATTCTCTATATCACGTTGTGTTCTGGAAAATGCAGCTTTATTTTAAGGAAATCAAGTTTCCAATGGACTTGCATCTGTTCTCTTTCATGTCATGAATGACATAACATGCCATTCAGGAGGAGCTGATTACCCTTTGGTTATACTAATTGCATTCAGAGTTACTTGGAATGTCCACAACATTTGTCCTTTCAAATCTAAAATCTGACCTATACCATTGGGAGAGTATTACATTCTGATTGAAATGGAGAATAGAAACCCAGAAACAATAACATTTGGGTTAAAATACTGTTCTGGAAATGAATTGTTTAAACTTTGATTGGTCAGACCATTAGATTGAGTTAATAATTGACAAATAGCATGATATTATATAATAAGTGCAGATTCTGGAAATATGAAGCAAGAACTGGCATTGCAGGAGAAACCCAACCGGTTTGGCAGCATTGTGGAGAGAAAGCAACATTAATGTTTCAAGTTCAGTGGCCCTTGTCATATGCCTGCAATCCAAGTACATTTTCAGAAATTGAACTAAAGGTACAGAAAGAAGTAAAAATAAAATATACAGCATATATTAGTATAATCCTGTAATAGTTCTATATGCTTGAAACTAAGTGAAATTAAATTAAATAGCTTTGCATGGCTCCTATTCAAAGTAAGAGTCCATTAAGCTGGTTTTAAAGTAAGAGATTGTATTGAAATCTCTTTGAAATCAAAGTTGTGAATCAATTATATTTAAGCTAATAAATATTTGAATTCTACGTGAATAGAAACCTAGAAAATTGAGCCAGCTTTGTCATTTCACAAGCCTCTTATCTCCATACTATGTCCCACTACCTCCCCATTTACCTTTGGCCTCTAGAAATCTACTACTACTTTCTTAAATATATTAAGTGATTTCATCGCCACAGCCTACTGTGGTAGAGAATTCAAGTTCACCATCCTGTGAGTGAATAACGTTTTCCTCATCTCACTCCAGAATGGACTACCACATATCTTGAGGTCGTGACCCCTTGTTCTAGATTCCACAGTCAGGGTGCATTATCCCTGCATTCAGTCCGTCCAGCCCTGTTAAAATTTTTTATGGCTCAATGAGACCTCCTTTCATTCTTCTAAACCTCATTCAAGACAGGCGCACTCCACCCAAACCCTCCTGACTGGGCAAATCAGACATTCCAAGAATCACTTTTGGTGAACCTTTTCTGCGTTCCCTCTATGGCACGCATTTTTTTTTCTTTGGTAAAAAGACCAAAACTGCATACAGTACTCCCATATTTAGTCTCACTTAAGGCCCTATGC
Source organism: Chiloscyllium plagiosum (assembly GCF_004010195.1). Lineage (NCBI taxonomy): Eukaryota > Metazoa > Chordata > Chondrichthyes > Orectolobiformes > Hemiscylliidae > Chiloscyllium > Chiloscyllium plagiosum. The sequence goes on along the minus strand of NC_057745.1, from coordinate 54,739 downwards.
AGATACTATAAGACTGCTGGGGCTGTTTTCCCTGGAGCGTTGGAGGCTGAGGGGTGACCTTTTATAGAGGTTTACAAAACTGAGGGGCATGGATAGGATAAATAGGCAAAGTCTTTTCCCTGGGGTCGGCGAGTCCAGAACTAGAGGGCATAGGTTTCGGGTGAGGGGGGAAAGATATAAAAGAGACCTAAGATGCAGAGGATGGATTGAGCTGCCAGAGGATGTGGTGGAGGCTGGTACAATTGCAACATTTAAGAGGCATTTGGATGGGTATATGAATAGGAAGGGTTTGGAGGGATATGGGCCAGGTGCTGGAGGTGGGAATAGATTGGGTTAGGATATCTGGTCGGCATGGACGGGTTGGACCGAAGGGTCTGTTTCCATGCTGTACATCTCTGACTCTAAGTGTTTTTCTGTAGCAGAGAGAGATTTGAAGCAGATAAAAAAAACCCAACAACAACTAAAAGGTAAACTAAAACCCTGATTCTGTGGGAGCTTGACTCCACCCAATCATGCTGCTTCTGTTATTCTAACTTCAGAAAAAACCCAAACTTCATAAAATGTTTACTTTATTGATTTGGAACTGCTTGGCACTTGTGTCTCAACCTCTCTCCATTTAAAAAAAAAACCCAGACCAAAATACACCTCTTAAAGCCATAGTATTGTCACACAGGACACCCAGATCTTTCTGTACTGCAGATTTATACAATCTCTGTCTATTTAATTAACATGATACTTCCCAGTTTTGACTGCCGAAGCACATAAGTTCACATTTCCCCACGTTATGCTCCACATGTCAAATGTTTGAACACTCATTTAACCTATCACTTTGCATTGATACATGTTCCACAGGCATTGATAACACTCTAATGATCTACTCAAGAAGAAATTTATCATTTGTGAGCCTAACAAACTAGAATGACCAGTTTGTTTAATAATTTGGAACTTGATAACAAAGTCTGTTCTTGCCCTCACTTGGTCACTTTCTGATACGGGTCACTTAGATGGTGGACTCAGTGAGATTTCAACTGCTTCTATTCCATGTTCCTTGTCCGAAAATAGACGCTAAATATTTGTACTGCCATTGCAAATAATTGCAGTTAACTCAGTCATAATGGGTGCAGGGATATCTAATTCATTGTCACACCTTGTGGAACATTTACTTATTGAGCTATGTGAGGGGATTTTAACTTAGCTTCTTAATATCTGATTGAATGATTTTCACAATATAATAATGTATATAGAGTTATCATACACTTTCTTTAAAAATAAAAACCAAAAGAACTAGGGATGGTGGAAATCGGAAACAAAAGCAGAAATTACTGGAAAAGCTCAACATGTCTGGCACCATCTGTGGAGAGAAATCATCAGAGTTAACATTTCAGGTCTAGTGACCCTCAGTTCTGATTTCTCTCCACAGATGCTGCCAGACCTGCTGAGCTTTTGTATCACGCATAAATCTTTTCGCTTCTGCATATGTGGAGTTGCCATTGTGCTGCATATCAACCATTACTTTTTGGATTTGGCAGGTGGTTTTAAAGTGGAATCTCCTTGTTGCTAACCTTCCCATATATCTACTCCCAAACTGGCACCAGTATAGCTGACTTGCATGCATCAGTGGCTAGGTTCAGGCAATATACATCCATATCAGGAGCTTTTTCCAACATTGTTACATGAAGTGAAATGTGGAATGAAGCTTTGCATCTCATTTTCCAAATGGGCACACTGGTAGTGGATGCCAGAACAACATCTGGAAGAAAAATATCTTATAAATCTAATTGGATAATTTTAGAAGCCTTTGACAATTGCATCCTTGAAGGTAAACAGGTAACATTTTGAAGGCTTCCCTGTTTGAAATGTGTTGAAACTGATGAAGTAGTGACATGAGATCAATTTAGATTCCTTCAGTATAACCTGAGAACAGGGATGAAACCTCCATTATTCACACTCCTATTTTTCATTATCTCTATCATTCACCATTTTACAGAATGAAGCCATGCCTGAGATATAGCTGAATTGCACTGCCTTTTGCTTAATGGTATTACTCAGCTTGACTTGGTGAAATTCCAAATTGTTTACAGCATAAAAATAGACATTTCGCTCAATGGTCAATGCCAGGGTTTATGCTCTTTTTTTTCCCCTCTAATCCCATCAGTATAACCATCAATTCTTTTCTCCCTGTGCTTATCCATGTAGTTTTCCTTTAATATAACTATGCAATTTTTTTCAACTACTCCTTAGGGTGGACTGTCCCTCTATTGTTCATCTGTTTTAAAATCGTGTTTTCTTAGAACAACAAATGGTTATGCTTTAGTAAAATGTGTGTTTTACTGACAATAAGTTAAAACCAAATGAATATTTGTTTTGAGACTTGTCTTGTATATAAATGGACTTTAAACTAAATAGGTAGAATGGATGGAACAAATTGAGATCTGGTAAAGTAAAGGGAACCAACTAAGTGATAGAGCAGGGCAGCAATTTGGGTAATGATCACCAGAGTTTGACATAGAGACCGAACATACAAATATAAGAGAGAACCAGCACATAATGCCAGAGCTTGTAAAAGTTGTTTTTAAAAAGAACAGGTTAAGGCCTTGTATCTGCTACACAGCATTTGCCAAAAAAAAAAGCTGTTATTTCAGATTAAGATAAATATATAAGACCTGATAGGCATTACAGGGATATAGTTGACCGGCTGTTACCTGAACATAGCAAGATATTTGACATACTTGAAAGACAAAAAGTTGTGAAACGGTGGCAGGATTGCTGTGTTGTGTTAGAATGGCATTAATTCATTGTGGGATGACATTAACTCTTGATCTTTAAGGATGTAGAAACAGTTTAGGTAAAGACAAATGGTAATAGTCCTTTGTGGAAGTAAATTATAGACTCCCCAACAGTCGTCATACTGTAGAAGAGTACATGTAGAACCTCGAAGGAGATATTTGATAACACTCAGCAGTTTTATTCTAGTGAGAAGGGCTCTTTAAGAAGGCTGCATCATTTGTAGTGGTAAATTAGAGGACTGGGCAGGTTTTAAGAGCCAACAAAAAAAGGCCTAAAAAGATAAGGATGCAGAAAATGTATAAAAGAAAGTTAGCTGGTGGTATTGAAAAAAAGTAAGAATTATTGTAAGTATTTGAATAGGAAAAGAGTAACTAAAGCTAGTTCTTTTCAGGGAATTGACAATAAAAAAACAAGGAAATGATGGATGTTTCAAACAGGTATTTTGTGCCTGTCTTTATAGTAGAAGGCTTAGAAAACTTTCAAAAGATATGTGAAAATAAGACTTAATAGGATGAATTTGAAATAAGGAGAAAGTGAGGACTGCAGATGCTGGAGATCAGAGCTGAAAAATGTGTTGCTGGAAAAGCGCAGCAGGTCATGCAGCATCCAAAGAACAGGAGAATTGACGTTTCGGGCATAAGCCCTTCAGGAATGAGGAAGGTGTGCCAAGCAGGCTAAGATAAAAGGTAGGGAGGAGGGACTTGGGGGAGGGGCGTTGGGAATGCGATAGGTGGAAGGAGGTTAAGGTGAGGGTGATAGGCTGCATGTCCTTGGTGGAGTGGGAGGGGGAATTAAAGTGTTCAGCCACAGGGCGGTTGGGTTGATTGGTGCGGGTGTCCCAGAGGTGTTCTCTGAAACGTTTCGCAAGTAGGCGGCCTGTCTCCCCAATGTAGAGGCTGCCACATCGGGTGCAGCGGATGCAGTAAATGATGTTGTGGCGGTGCAGGTGAATTTGTGACAGATATGGAAGGATCCCTTGGGGCCTTTGAGGGAAGTGAGGGGGGAGGTGTGGGCAAAATCTGCAGGAGAGGTGCTGTCAAACTTAAAGACTGACAAGTCCCTAGGACCAGATGGTCTGTAGCTTTGGCTGTTAAAAGAAGAACACTGATAATAATTGCCTTGATTATAATCTTCTTAATCTGGCAGGAGGAGCATACCACTGCCCTAACTGCCATCCCTGACCTTTCACTGTAAGACCAAGAACAGAATCTTACCTTGCCTTTACCTCAGCTGATCACCCTCCTCATCAAAACCCAGTAATCACCAAGGCCAACACTTAAACCTCCAGCAGCAGTTCAACTGCAAAGCAGCCCTTCTCAAAATGGCTGCTCCAAAAACCGCAGCTCCGCTAGAGCGTGCCGCCCTTCTATTTGCTTCTGGGTTGGTCACTGGTGACAGAGCTGAATTTTCCCACAATCTTCCTCAGTCGCTTCTTAGTAGCCCCCTCAATGTCCTTGGCATTGTGTGTAGCATAAAGGTAAAATTAAACTCTGGGTCCTCCTGGTGTTAGTTCCACTACTAGCCTTGGAAGTCTTTCCTCTTCGGCAAATCAAGTTGGCTACATTTTGTATGAAAAGGTATACAAACAATTTTAAATGATTTTGTTTATTTACACTACTGGAACAAATGCGCCACAATAAAGAGTAAAGATGACAATATTCTTGCAATAGTTTAAAATCTAGCTAAATGACTTATGTTGGAAAAATATTTCTAGTGTCATTTTCAGGTTCAAAATCAGGATTTACATGGTGTTTTTATCACTGAATCCTGATGACACAGTACTTCACAATAGAAAACAATGAGTTTGATTCATTATCAGAAACTCAGCCAAATTGAGAGATTATTCACAGATGTTGGACATCTATGCTGAGTCATTCTTGTATAACTTGTGGCTTCTTGTCAGAGTATTGTATCTGCAAAATGCTTTTCAGAAGATATCAGTCTTGACTCGATGCTACCATGCTTACCTCTGAGTTAGAAGGTCATGAATCAATCCAGAGACAAGCACATTTGGAGGTGCATCTTTTTGTTTAAGGTGTTGAGCTGAGGCTTCAAAATGCTCAGAAATGGATGTGGTTAGAGAGCTGTAGAGATGTACTGTATGGAAACAGACCCTTTGGGCCAACTTGTCCATGCTGACCAGGTATCCTAAATTAATCTAGTCCCATTTGCCAGCACTTGGCTCATATCCCTCTAAACCCTTCCTTCCTATTCATATACCCATCAGATGCCTTTTAAATGTTGTAATTGTACCAGCCTCTGCCACTTTCTCTGACACTACATATACACCATCCTTTGTGTGATAAGTTTGCCCCTTAGGTCCCTTTTAAATCTTACCCTTCTCACCCTAAATCTAGACTCTCTCGTTCTGGACTCCCCCAACCGAGGGAAAATTTACCCTATCCATGACACTCATGATTTTATAAACTTCCATAAGGTCACCCCTCAGTCTCTGACACTTCAGGGAAAACAGCCCCAGCCTACTCACCCTCTCTCTGTACCTCAAAGTCTCCAACCCTGGTAACATCCTTGTTAAGCTTTTCTGAATCCTTTCAAGTTTCATAACATCCTTCCTTAGAGGAGGGAGACCAGAATTGCAAGCAATATTCCAAAAGTAGCCTAACCAATGTTGTGTACAACTGCAACATAACCTCCCAACTCCTATACTCAGTGCTCTGACCAAGAAAAGAGAGATTACTAAATGCCTTCACTATATATCTGCCTGAGACTCCACTTTCAAGGAACTATGAACCTGCAGTCCAAGGTCTCTTTGTTCAGCAACAGTGCCCAGGATCTTACTATTAAGTGTACAAGTCCTGCCCTGATTTGCCTTTCCAAAATGCAGCACCTCACATTTATCTAAATTAAATTGCATCTGCTACTCATTGGCCCATTTGGTCCATCTGATCAAGATCCCGTTGTACTGAGGTAACTTTCTTCACTGTTCACTACACCTCAAATTTTGGTGTCATCTGCAAACGTATTAGTTATGCCTCCTATGATCACATGTAAATCATTTATATAAATGACAAAAAGCAGTGGACCCAGCACCGATCCTTGTGGTACAGCACTGGTTACAGGCCTCCAATCTGAAAAGCAACCCTCCACCAGCACCCTATGTTCTGTCTTCGAGTCAGTTCTGTATCCAAATGGCTAGTTCTTCCTGTATTACATGTGATCTAACTTTACTAATCAGTCTACCATGAGGAAACTTGTGAAACACCTTCCTGAAGTCCTTATTGATCATGTCCACCCCTCTGCCCTCATCAATCCTTTTCTGTTACTTCTTCAAAAAAACCCAAGTTGGTGACACACAATTTCCCACACACACTGCCATATTGACTACCCCTAATCAGCCTTTGCCTAACCAAATACGTGTAAATCCTGTCCCTCAGGATTCCCTCCAACAATTTGCCCACCACTGACATCAGGCTCACTGTCCATTCTTCTCTGGGCTTTTACTTACCACCTTTCTTAAATACTGGTACCATGTTAGCCAACCTCCTCTTCTGGCACCTCACTTGTGACTATCGATGATCCAGATATCTCCGTAAGGCACCCAGCAATCGCTTCCCGAGTTTCCCACAGAATGTTAAGGTACATCTGATCAGATCCTAGGGATTTATCCATGTTTATGCATTTTAAGACATCCAACACCACCTCTTCAGTAATATGGACATTTTACAAGATGTCACCATTTATTTCCTCACATTCTATCTTCCTTGTCATTCTCCACAGTAAACACTGATGCAAAATACTTGTTTAGTATTTCCTCATATCCTGTGGTTCCACACTTAGGCTGCCTGGCTGATCTTTGAGGTGTCCTATTCTCTCCCTAGTTATCCTTTTGCCCTTAATGTATTTGTAAAATCCCTTTGGATTCTCCTTAACCCTATTTGCCAAAGCTACCTCATCCCCTTTTTGTCCTCCTGATTTCCCTCTTAAATATAGTCCTACTGCCTTTATACTCTTCTAAGGATTCACTTGATGTTTATAAACCCCCCTTAATGTATTTGTAAAATCCCTTTGGATTCTCCTTAACTCTATTTGCCAAAGCTACCTCATATCCCCTTTTTGTCCTCCTGATTTCCCTCTTAAATATAGTCCTACTGCCTTTATACTCTTCTTAGGATTCACTTGATGTTTATAAACCCATAGCAGTGAGTGTAGAAAGTTTTTTGCCTGGTGTTCTAGCCAACATTTAATGCTATATCAATATCCATTTGAGGAACATCATTATCAGATTTCCTACCTAACATTAACTACACTCCAAAAGTGTGGCATTTGTTCCAAATTGCTTTGGGGTGTTTTGAGACTGAGATGTGATAGAAATGCAAATCTTTAAGTATTTGGTATACTCCAAAAGCTCATGAGTATGTTTGGCACCATGGTCCATATTTATAGTTTTATACATGAACCATACCAATATGTGGAAGTCAGAAGAAGGCAAGTTTACCATGTTTAATATCTAAGAAAAAAATTCCACTCTGATAAAAATGTTGTGTTGGAATATATAATGGCAGAGTCTTATAGGGATGACAACGATGTGGGCTATGGCGAGATGTGTGGGAGAATTGGACAACAAGTCCAATGACCAATCTTGACATGAAGATCAAGATCTCACTCCATCTTTGTTTTTCACAAGTCTTTACTTTAAATTCTCTCATGAGATGTGGGCATCACTTGCTGACCAGCATTTATTGCACATACTTAGCTGCCCTTGAACTGAAATGGACATTTCAAAGGCAATTAAAGGTCAACCACATTGCTGTGGGTCTGGAATCACATGTAGGCCAGAACAGTTGAGGATGGCTGATATCTTTCCCTGAAGGACATTTAGTTATCCAGATGGATTTATTTGACAATCAGCAATGGTTTCATGGTCATAAGTAGATTCTTAATTCCATTTTAAAAATTGAATTCAAATTCCACCATCTGCCATGGTGGGATTTGAACCTAGGTCCCAAAACATTAATGATAATTCCAAAAGGCCTTTGCCTCCCTGTGAGGTAGCAAGATTCTAATTAGGCAGCCAAGATGTCACATGACAATGATTAATGTTTGATCAATGCTTTGTTAACAAACAACTCACCTCATTAATATTCAGCCGTCCATCTTACCATACAAGTTAGACTTTGGGAGAACTTCCAGGAAATCAAAGTGGATCCCTAGGCACATATAATGGGTACTGGCCACACACACACACCCCACATCAACAACATTGGCATCCAACGTGGGATAGCCTTTAAGAACTCTCATGGCAAGAATTGTTTCACTCAGACACTTGCACTCTGCGCATGAATTAGACCAGGCTGGATCTCAGATTTTTCACTTGCTGTTATAGGGTTCACTCACTGAGTTTACCTGGATGCTCGTAGCATCCTTGCCTGAATTACCGTGCCTTGCATTTTTTGTGCTTTGCTCCATCAGCCAGAGATGCCAGGCATTCCTGCTGTGTCGACCAACCCAACCTCCCCGTGGCTCAGAACTTCAACTCTCCCTCCCATTCCACCAAAGACATGCAGGTCCTTGGACTCCTCCATCGCCAGACCATAGCAACACGACGGTTGGAGGAAGAGTGCCTGATCTTCCGCCTAGGAACCCTCCTACCACAAGGGATGAACTCAGATTTCTCCAGTTTCCTCATCTCCCCTCCCCCCACCTTGTCTCAGTCAAATCCCTCGAACTCAGCACTGCCTTCCTAACCTGCAATCATCTTCCTGACCTCTCTGCCCCACCCCACTCCGGCCTATCACCCTCACCTTGACCTCCTTCCACTATTGCATTTCCAACGCCCCTCTCCCAAGTCCCTCCTCCCTACCTTTTATCTTAGCCTGCTAGACACACTTTCCTCATTCCTGAAGAAGGGCTTATGCCCGAAACATCGATTCTTCTGTTCCTTGGATGACCTGCTGCCTGACCTGCTGCGCTTTTCCAGCAACACATTTTCAGCTCATTCCTGCTGTGTCGTCTACTGCAGACACTAAGCTAGGAAGCTTGTCACAGTTGTCAATGGGCCTCAGGAAATCTTGTCTTTTGCACAGTTAGTCATGGGATGTCTCCACTGCCAGTCCTGGGCCTGCTTGGGTAGTCAGAGTCTGGGTTCTCTCCACAAAAGGGATGAGGAGCCAAATGATGGGCTACACATCACCCTGCTTGACTCTGCCCTATTGGGGGCTGTTTTCCTCCTGGACTGAAAGAGGGGCAGGAATGTGGAATATGGAAATAGATGGAACAGCTATTACTTTGGGCAAGGGGGGAGATGTTCTGAGCATGAGTAAATCATGCAAGGATAGTGGTTTGGAGATTGGGATGGGTGACAGCCTGTGAGAGAAGTTCTGCAGGTAGTAGTGAAAGTGGTAGACCCTGTGCCTTTGTGGGAGGTGGATACAATAGCAGAGAGTGTATGTGCGATATCAGAGAGAAAATGGTGCACTTTCCCCTAGTGGAGTGGAGGTCATTGACCACCTTCCTACAGTACAATCCATTCTACCAGATGGGTGATACTGTTTTAACATGGGTGGAAACTTTGGACCAAGCTGGCATGATCTGGTATTGCATCTTCCACTGCCAGTCCTGAGGGAGGAGAAAGTGTTTGGCACTACTGCTCCAGTAGAATCTCCAGGCTCCTGCGTGCAAAACTGTTTGCCATGTGTAAGGAAAATGTCAGGAAACATCCAGGGCAGCTCTTGGACTAACAGTGCTTTTAAATTCACCTCAAAGGTGGCATGGTTTTAAGGGATGCTGGTGAATTCTGGGAGATGTGCGAAGTGGCAAGCAGTGTGGGAAGGGTGGGAATTATGGTGGGTGGAAATTGGTCATGTGAGATGCCTTAAAGGCAAGGTAAATAATTAATGAGTCAAATTTAGTAAGATAATGCTGAGAAAACTCATGAAGGCCCTGTGGTGAAAAGTTCAATAGAGCTCAGACTTAGCCAAGAAAATGTAAGCCCAATTTCTTTAGCTATAGAAGTAGAACCCATGCAGATAAGGAGTGATTTAGTTACTCTGATGTTTCTTAATAAAATACTTTGTAATAACAGCAATTCTCTTTAGTTACATTCATATTTTCGTCAGCTGAGTTTAAAAAATTGATGAGTTCGTAGGCTATTTGTTAAAATCTACTTTTTTATGGACAACCATCATTTGTGCATATTTACAAATAACTATGATGACACAGTCCAGACAGAGTGAATGCTGGCCCTTTTCTCTTGTTTGGTTATTTACAGTCGAGATGATTCTCTTTGTTTCAAGTGTATTTTGTTTACTGGCCTTTTTTGTACTGGTTAACAAATATGGTTGATTTTTAAAAAATTAAACATGTTTGCAATATTACAGATATTTGCTTAAACTTAATGCATAAATATTAATGTTCTTTTTAAGGAAGTGGAATGGTCCCTCATTTATTTTGCGTCTTTCTAATGATATTGAGATCAGAGACATTCGTTGTGTAGCACTCTGTTGATATTCTGGTTTCTCACATGCAAATAAATTTTATAATTATTACATTGCAACTGATGTAATCCAAAATTGCTTACTTTATATCAAGTTATAGCTACAAAAGATGACCAAGTATAGAACATAGAACATTAGAGCGCAGTAAGGCCCTTTGGCCTTCATTGTTGGCTCCATAGGTCGGCGCAATCTGAAGCTGATCTAACCTACACTATTCCATTCTCTTCCATATACCTATTGAATGACCATTTAAATGCCCTTGAAGTTGGTGAGTCTACTACTGTTGAAGGCAGCACGTTCCACACCTCTACTGCTCTGAGTAAAGAAACTACCTCTGACATCTGTCCTATATCTATCGCCCCTCAATTTAAAGCTATTCTTTCTCGTGCTAGCCATCACCATCTAAGGAAAAAGACTGTCACTGTCCAATCTCTCTAACCCTCTGATTATCTTTTATGTCTCAATTAATACACCTCTCAACCTTCTTCTCTCTAACAAAAACAGCCTCATGTCCCTCAGCATTTCCTCGTAAGACCTTCTCTCCATATCAGACAACATCCTAGTAAATCTCCTCTGAACCCTTTCCAAAGCTTCCACATCCTTCTGATTATGCAGTGACCAGAACTGTATGCAATACTTCAAGTGCAGCCACACCAGAGTTTTGTGCAGCTGCAGCATGATCTCATGGTTCCGAAACTCAATCCCTCCACCAATAAAAGCTAACACACCGTATGCCTTCTTAACAACCCTATCAACCTGGGTGGCAACTTTCAAGGATCTATGTCCCTGGACACCAAGATATCTCTGCTCATCTATACTACCAAGAATCTTACCATTAGCCCAGTATGCTGCATTCCTCTGACTCCTTCCAAAGTGAATCACCTCGCACTTTTCTGCATTAAACTCCATTTGTCACCTCTTAACCCAGCTTTGCAGCTTATCTATGTCTCTCTGCAACCTACAACATCCTTTGTCACTATCCACAACTCTACCGACCTTTGTTGTTCGCAAATTTACTAAGCCATCCTTCTATGTCCTAATCCAGGTCATTTATAAAAATGACAAACAAGTGGACTAAAAACATATCCTTATGGTACCCCACTAGTAACTGAACTCCAGGATGAATATTTCCTATCACCCTCTATCTTCTTTAAGCTTGCCACTTTCTGATCCAAACCGTGAAATCATCCTCCATATTTTGTGCAATAGCCTATAGTAGGGAACCTTATCAAATGCCTTTCTGAATTCCTTATATACCACATCAACTACTTTACCCTCATCTACCTGTTTGGTCATGTTCTCAAAGAACTGAATAAGGGTTGTGAGGCACGACCTACCTTCACAAAACTGTTGACTATCCATAATCAACTTCTTCCTTTCCAGATGATTGTAAGTCCTATCTGTTATAACCTTTTCCAACAGTTTACTCGCAACCGAAGTAAGGCTCACAGGTCTATACTTTCTAGGGTTGTTTCTACTCCCCTTCTTGATCAAGGGAACAACATTTGTGGGCGGCACGGTGGCACAGTGGTTAGCACTGCTGCCTCGCAGCGCCAGAGACCCGGGTTCAATTCCCGACTCAGGCGACTGACTGTGTGGAGTTTGCACGTTCTCCCCGTGTCTGCGTGGGTTTCCTCCGGGGGCTCCGGTTTCCTCCCACAGTCCAAAGATGTGCAAGTCAGGTGAATTGGCCATGCTAAATTGCCCGTAGTGTTAGGTAAAAGGGGTAAATGTAGGGGTATGGGTGGGTTACGCTTCGGCGGGTCGGTGTGGACTTGTTGGGCCGAAGGGCCTGTTTCCACACTGTAAGTAATCTAATCTAATTTGCTATCGTCTAGTCTTCTGACACTATTCTTGTAGACAATGATGACATAAGGGTCAAAGCCAAAGGCTCTGCAATCTCCTCCCTAGCTACCCAGAGAATCCTAGGATAAATCCCATCCAGCCCAGGGCACTTATCTATTTTTACATTTTCCAGAATTGCTAACACCACCACGTTATGCACCTCAATCCTATCTACTTCAGTAGCCTGTATCTCAGTATTCTCCTCGACCACATTGTCTTTTTCTAGTGTGAATACTGACAAAAACTATTCATTTAGCACTTGCCCTATCTCCTCTGATACACGCACAACCTCCCACTACTATGCTTGATTGGCCCTAATCTTATTCTGGATTAGTGGTGCTGGAAGAGCACAGCAATTCAGGCAGCATCCGAGGACAGGCAAAATCGACGTTTCGGGCAAAAGCCCTTCATCAGGAATAAAGGCAGAGAGCCTGAAGCATGGAGAGATAAGCTAGAGGAGGGTGGGAGTGGGGAGAGAGTAGCATAGAGTACAATAGGTAGGTGGGGAAGGAGATGAAGGTGATAGGTCAGGGAGGAGAGGGTGGAGTGGATAGGTGGAAAAGGAGCGGGGCAGGTCGGACAAGTCCG
>NC_057745.1:38181-41289 GCF_004010195.1 Chiloscyllium plagiosum | reverse complement strand
TCTCTGCCTTTATTCCTGAAGGGCTTTTGCCCGAAACGTCGATTTTGCCTGTCCTCGGATGCTGCCTGAATTGCTGTGCTCTTCCAGCACCACTAATCCAGAATCTGGTTTCCAGCATCTGCAGTCATTGTTTTTACCTGGCCCTAATCTTACTCTAGGAGAAAGTGAGGTCTGCAGATGCTGGAGATCAAAGTTGAAACTTTATTGCTGGAACAGCACAGCAGGTCAGGCAGCATCCAGGGAACAGGAGATTCGACGTTTCGGGCACATTTCCTGAAGAAGGGCCTGTGCCCGAAACGTCGAATCTCCTGTTCCCTGGATGCTGCCTGACCTGCTGTGCTGTTCCAGCAATAAAGTTTCAACCCTAATCTTACTCTAGTCATTCTTTTAATCCTGATATACCTATAGAAAGCCTTAGCCTTAGGGTTTTCCTTGATCCTATCTGCCAACGACTTCTCATGTTCCCCCCCGGCTCAGCTCATTTCTCTTTCAGTCTTTCCTGGCTAATGTGTAACTCTCAAGCGCCCTAACTGAGACGTCACATCTCATCCTAACATAAGCCTTTTTTTCCTCTTGACAAGAGATTCAACTTCCTTGGTAAACCATGGCTCCTGTGCTCGACAACTCCCTCCCTGCCTAACCGGTACATACCCATGAAGAACCCACAGTAGCTGTTCCTTGAATAAGCTCCACATTTCAACTCTGCCCATCCCCTGCAGTTTCCTTCCCCATCTTATGTATCCTGAATCTTGCCTAATTGCGTTGTAATTGCCTTTCCCATAGCTGTAATTTTTGCCCTGCAGTATATACCTATCTGGATGTAGGTTTGCTCGCTGAGCTGGAAAGTTTGTTTTCAGACATTTCATCACCATACTCTGTAACAACATCAGTGAGCCTCTGGATGAAGCTGTGGTGGCATGGCCTGCTTTCTATTTATGTTTAGGTTTTCTTGGGTGGGTGTACAAAAGCAAAACTAATATCATTTACATTTACAGTTGAAAGAACTGTAACAAACATTACTTTGGAAAAACTGGCAGAAAACTAGCCACCAGGATACATAAACATCAACTAACCACAAAAAGAGGAAGGACGTCACTTCGACTGGGACAACACATCCATCCCTAGGTCAAACCAAATGGAGATATGCACAAGAATTCCTAGAAGCATGGTATTTCAACCAGAACTTTATCAACAAACACATTGACTTGGATCCCATTTACCACCCCTGAGAAAAAGAACAGGAAATGACATCACCACAGGAAATGAAATCACCCACCCAAGGAAACCTATACACATAAATTGAAAGCGGGCCATGTCATCACTGCTTCATCCAGAGGCTCACTGATGTTGTTACCTAGTATGGTGACAAACGTCTGAAAACTAACCTTCCAGCTCAGCAAGTAGATCTACATCCAGAACCTCCATCTGAGCTAGATATTTTCTCAAAAGTTGCAAGTATATGCCTATCCCATTGTTTCACTAAAGTAAACATAACTGAATTGTGCAGCAGGTCAGGCAGCATCCAAGGAGCAGGAGAATTGACGTTTTGGGCATAAGCCCTCCTTCAGAAATGAGGAAGGTTTGCCAAGCAGGCTAAGATAAATGGTAGGGAGGAGGGACTTGGGGGAAGGGCATTGGGAATGCGATAAGTGGAAGGAGGTTAAGGTGAGGGTGATAGGCCGGAGAGGGGGTGGGGGCGGAGAGGTCGGGAAGAAGATTGCAAGTCAAGAAGGCGGTGCTGAGTCCAAGGGTTGGAACTGAGATAAGGTGGAGGGAGGGGAAATGAGGAAGCTGGAGAAATCTGCATTCATCCCTTGTGGTCGGAGGGTTCCTAAGCGGAAGATGAGGCGCTCTTCCTCCAGGCGTTGTGTTGCCATGATCTGGTGATGGAGGAGGTCAAGGACCTGCATGTCCTTGGTGGAGTCGAAGGTGGAATTAGTGTTCAGCCACAGGGCGGTTGGGTTGGTTGGTGCGGGTGTCCCAGAGATGTTCTGAAATGTTCCGCAAGTAGGCGGCCTGTCTCCCCAATGTACAGGAGGCCACATCGGGTGCAGCGGATGCAGTAAATGATGTGTGTGGAGGTGCGGGTGAATTTGTGACAGATATGGAAGGATTCCTTGGGGCCTTGGAGGGAAGTGAAGGGCGAGGTGTGGGCGCACTTTGTGATGGGGGATGGAGGTGTATAGGGACTGGATGTCCATGGTGAAGATAAGGCGTTGGGGGTCAGGGAAGTGAAAATCCATGGAGGTGGAGGGTGTGGGTGGTGTCCCGAACATGGGTGGGGAGTTCTTGGACTAAGGGGGACAGGACCGTGTCGAGGTGTGCACAAGTGAGTTTTGGTGGGGCAGAGCAGGCTGAGACAATGGTCGGCCGGGGCAGTCAGGTTTGTGGATTTTGGGCAGGAGGTAGAAATGGGCGGTGTAGGGTTGTGGGGCTGGGCAACGTTATGTTTTGGTACTGGACTTGGCCAGGTGTTAGATTTGGAGGTAGGTGAGCACTTTGATAGTGACTACAATTCGGTTATGAGAAAGTGAGGAGGTTGTGGTCCCACAACCACGCACTGCCTGTTTCTACCTCCTGCCAAACGCCTTATCTTCACCATGGATATCCAGTCCCTATACACCTCCATCCCCCATCACGAAGGCCTCAAAGACCTCCGCTTCTTCCTTTCCCGCCGACCCAACCAGTACCTTTCCACTGACACCCTCTTTCGACTGACTGAACTGGTCCTCACTCTGAACAACTTCTCTTTCC
The DNA here is from genome assembly GCF_004010195.1 of Chiloscyllium plagiosum. Lineage (NCBI taxonomy): Eukaryota > Metazoa > Chordata > Chondrichthyes > Orectolobiformes > Hemiscylliidae > Chiloscyllium > Chiloscyllium plagiosum. The sequence continues at coordinate 38,535 of NC_057745.1, read as the reverse complement.
AATCCTGCCACTTCCTCTAAACCAAAGGAGTAGCCATGGGCACCCGCATGGGCCCCAGCTATGCCAGCCTCTTCGGATATGTGGAACAGTCCATCTTCCGCAGCTACACTGGCACCACCCCCCCACCTTTTCCTCCGCTACATCGATGACTGACTGTATCAGCGCTACCTCGTGCTCCCACGAGGAAGTTGAACAGTTTATCCACTTTACTAACACCTTCCACCCCGACCTCAAATTTACCTGGACCATCTCAGACTCTTCCCTCCCCTTCCTAGACCTCTCCATTTCTATCTCGGGCGACCGACTCAACACGGACATTTACTATAAACCGACCGACTCCCACAGCTACCTAGA
>NC_057745.1:0-37419 GCF_004010195.1 Chiloscyllium plagiosum | reverse complement strand
CCCCTCTCCGGCCTATCACCCTCACCTTAACCTCCTTCCACCTATCGCATTCCCAACACCCCTCCCCCAAGTCCCTCCTCCCTGCCTTTTATCTTAGCCTGCTTGGCACACCTTCCTCATTCCTGCAGAAGGGCTTATGCCAGAAATGTCGATTCTCCTGCTCCTTGGATGCTGCCTGACCTGCTGCACTTTTCCAGCAACACATTTTTCAGCTCTGATCTCCAGCAGCTGCAGTCCTCACTTTCTCATAACTGAATTGTGGTCACTATCACCAAAGTGCTCACCTACCTCCAAATCTAACACTTGGCCAAGTCCAGTACCAAAACATAATGTTGCCCAGCCCCTTGTTTACCTGCCAACATACTGTGTCAGGAAACCCTCCTGCACATGTTGGATGAAAACTGACGCATCTGAAGTACTTGAACTATTGTAATCCCAGTCAATATTTGGAAAGTTAAAGTTCCCTATAACAACTACCCTGTTACACACACTCCCATCCAGGATCATCTTTGCTATTCTATCCTCTGCATCTCTGGAACTATTTGGAGGCTGGTAGAAAACTCTCAACAGGTTAATCTCTCCTTTCCTGTTTCTAATCTCAGCCCATACTACCTCAGTAGACGAGTCTCCAAATGTCCTTTCTGCAACCCTAATACTGTTCTTGACTAACAGTGCCGCACCACTCCCTGTATTACCATTTTCTCCATTGTTATTGAAACATCTAAATCCCGGAACCTGCAATAACCTTCCTGTCCCCATGCTACCCATGTCTCCGAAATGGCCACGACATCGAAATCCCAGGTACCTACCCATGCTGCAAGTTCACACATCTTATTCCAAATGCTCTTTGGTGTTGAAGTAGACACGCTTCAAACAATTTCTTGTTTGTCAGTGCCTTCTTGCGATCTTGAAATCTTAGTTCTGACTTCACTACTTTCAACCTCCCCCATATGCTCAAACTACAATTTCGGTTCCCATCCCCTTGCTGAATTAGTTTAAACCCATCCGAAGAGCATGAGCAAATTTCCCCCCACCCAGGATATTGGTAAACCTGTAGTTCAGGTGAAGACCATCCTGTTTGTAGAAGTCCCACTTACCCCAGAAAGAATCCCAGTTATCCAGAACTCCAAGACCCTCCTTCCTATACCATCCCCTGTAGCCATGTATTCCATTCCCCTTTCTCCATATTCCTCGCCTCGCTAGCACATGGCACGGGCAACAAACCAGAGACACAGTCTGTTCTTGCTCTAAGCTTCCGCTGTAGCTCCCTGAGTTTCTGTCTTAAATCCCCATCTCTTTCCTACCTATGTCGTTGGCGCCTATGTGGACCATGACCTGGGGCTGCTCCCCCTCTCCCTCGAGGATCATGAGCTCTGGCACCTGGGAGGCAACACATTAACTGTGAGTCTCTCTTGTAACCACAATCTTCTATCTGTCCTCTAACTATGGAGTCCCCAATGACTAATGCTGTCCTCCTCCTCCACCTCTTCTCTCTCCTTTTTTCCCCCCCCCCCTCCCCCTTCTGAGCAACAGGGACAGACTCTGCGCCAGTGACCTCTGCCCCATGGCTTACCCCCTGGTAAGTAGTTCTCTTCACCCCCCCAAAACAGTATCCAAAACAGTACACTTGTTGGTGAGCGGAACGGCCACATGGGATCCCTGCACTGCCTGCCAGTTCCCTTTCCATCCCTTGACGGTAACCCATCTACCTTCTTCTTTTACCTGAGGTGTGACTACCTCTCTGTAACTCTTCTCAATAACCCCCTCCACCTCCCGAATGATCCGAAGTTGCTCCAGCTCCAGTTCCCTAATGCGGTTTTTGAGGAGCTGGAGTTGGGTGCATTTTCCACAGACGCAGTCAGCAGGGACACTACTAGTGACCCTTACCTCACACATTCTGCAGGAGGAACATTCAACTGCCCTAACCTTCATTCTCACTATTTTAAATTCCCAACAAGACTACAGAAAAGTTTAAAAAAAAACCTTGCAGCGTATTGAAAATAGATTAATTTGACAGTCTTTTGCTTTGTGGGTTTCCTCCGGGTGCTCCGGTTTCCTCCCACAGTCCAAAGATGTGCAGGTCAGGTGAATTGGCCATGCTAAATTACCCGTAGTGTTAGGTTAAAGGGGTAAATGTAGGGGTATGGGTGGGTTGCGCTTCGGCGGGTCGGTGTGGACTTGTTGGGCCAAAGGGCCTGTTTCCACACTAAGTTAATCTAATCTAATCTTGTGGTAAAATCAAACTCAAGTGACGAAAAGCTTGGTTGATGATTGAACAGCGGAAATAAAATTGGCAAAGGAATAAAATCTGTTCTTCATGCAGGCAGTCCCTGGGTTGCCAACAGGTTCCATTCTGAGGTCTGTTTGCAAGTCAATTTGTATGCAAGTCAGAACACCATGCAGGACAAACAGTTGTTTGTAAGTCCAGGAAATGTTTGTCAATGTTTAAAATTACACCCCTGTATGGGATCATGTTTGGAAGTATTAACGCTCGTAATCAAATGTTGGTTATTTGGGGACCCTCTATCAGCAAGCAGCTAGTAAATAGTCAAGGGGAAAGTGGCAACAGAGGTTCAGTAATTAAGCAGAAAAAAATCCTGATGCTTTAGAATTAATCATGGTAATTTAATTTGCATGGTATTCAAAAATAAAAATCTCTGTAGTATAGCATCTCTTTTTGGATTAAAATTAATTAGTGTTAGGTGAAGGGGTAAATGTAGAGGAATAGGTCTGGGTGGGTTGCTCTTCGGAGGGTTGGTGTGGACTTGTTGGGCCGAAGGGCCTGTTTCCATGCTGTAAGTAATCTAATAAAAAAAATCTATAAAGAAATCGTTTTTTTAAATATTCTTTTGCAAGATACGAGCATTGCTAGTTAGGTCAGTATTTATTGCCCATCTTTAATTGCCCTTAAGCAGATGGGGTGAGCTTACTACTTGAACTGCTGCATCCATGTGGGATAGATACGACCACAATACAGTTATGTATTTAAGGATGTACCATAACTTTGCTGATTTAAGGAACATAACTGTTTTATTATCTCTATTGCATCTTTGTGATATGTTAACAACCTCCTATTATTATTTCTTGTCACATATGCATTCGCTAAATAATTCACCAGTAGTAATAATCGTATCTTAGTAAATCAATTGTGCTGTTACAATGATGACTTATCTTACTTGAACATCATTATGGTATATATAGAATATGTCACACTAAAAACAGTGGGAAAGGGTGGGTAAGATATTTTTTGCAGAACATTGTGCAAGTCTGATAACTGGCTGTAATGTTATAGCAGTTCCCAAGTACAGTTACAGACAGTACTCAAATTGTTAAGCTCCTGCATGAGTTTGGATGAAATGACTCCCCTTCTGTATTCAGAAGCCCCCTCTGGTTGCAATAAGATTAATTTAGAAAGGATCCATCCCTTGTGGATGTCTTTATTCTGGACCAAATTAATTTATGTTTTAAAAAGAATCAATTTAACCAGAATTTCTTGGATTAATAAAAGAGCAAGTTTATTATTTACTAAATGTGAGAAAAAGTAATAATGCAACATGTACAGAGATTAGAAATGAACAGGGAGTTCAGAAGAGGATGAAAATACAACAGGCCTCTTGACCAACAAGTCTGAGATAACTCACAGGAGATTACAGTTCAGTTTGCAGTGCATTTTCTCTTTGAGAAACAGGAAAGTGAATATGAGGCATGTTGGACCAGTAATGATCGTGTTGAATGGCCTACTTTTGTTTCTATTTCTAATAGTTTTATGGTCTTTGAAGCTTTGACATTTGTCGGGTATGACAATCCGTGGTCTGCCTTGAGGCCAACGGTAATCCACCCAAACCTTCTGGATTATGATTGAATTACACTCCAAAGAATTTACATTTTTTTTTTGTCCACATGTTGAAATTTAAAGTTCAATTTCCATAGGTGTTCCAAGTTGTGATCTGTGGTCATGACAGCAAGAAAAATTGAGGATCCATCTGAAGCACTGTTGTGGTTTGTTGTGCATAGAGGTAAAAACAAGGACTGCAGATGCTGGAAACCAGATTTTAGCTTAGAGTGGTGCTGGAAAAGCACAGCAGCTCAGGCAGCATCCGAGGAGCAGGAAAATTGATGTTTTGGGCAAAAGCCCTTCATCAGATGTTGTGCATAGAATAAAACTTTGACCTTCTGATGTGCTGGCACTAGTCAACAGTCTGCCTTCAGATTCCGCATTTGGATAGATTATCTTGGTAAACTGAAACTTTAAAAAGGTGCTTACTTTTAGAATATGTTTGTATTTATTTAAATGCCAATCTTTTGGATTCCTGTATTTTCTGTTTAAAAGTTATAACTTTTCAGGCTACTTAGTTTGATGTAAATTTAGCCCTCAAAGCTTACAAGGAGAAATTTAATTTCATAGTGTCGTCTCTAGAGACGATCAATAGGATTGAAATTGCTTGCTGTTCTAAGTGTTGCAACAGATTGCTGATATAGATGCTTACTTCACAATCTTCTCTTTATAGAGGACATAGGTTCAATAAAAGCACAGAATATTTTTTGAAAGAAAAATCCAATTCGTAATCTACTGCAGTGACTCTTTTCATTAAATCGTTTGATTTATTGGCCCTTAACTGTATGTTTTATATAAAGTCATGCAGTCATGCAGATATGAAGCAAGTAGTTTTCATTGTAAATAGGTACATGAGGTAAGGTCAATTATTTCCTTTTATTGGTCATCTTCTACCAAATTCTGTCATTGTTACCAGTACGGGGAAATTGTAGTAGGAGAGGTGATTCAGCAATCTTGTTAGAGGATGAGACAATATCAGTGCCCTCCCTAATGATTTTGATTATAAAGTCAGTTCAATACAATTTAATGTGTTAACATTATTCATGAACCAAATGAGAATAGTGAATGGAAGAATGTGGGAAATCATCACAGAAACAGATCCCAGCTAATGGTAATACTGGATAAGTCCGATCCCAGAGTGAAGCCTGACTTAATAGTTCAGTTTTTGCAGTTGATTACTGGAGGTAAGTCATCGAACATGTTCATTCAAGGTTGCTAATGTTTTCTAACAAAGGGACACAACTTTATTACTAGAAAGAAATTTTTAAAAGTAAAGCTACATGTAAAGCAATTTGAAAAGGCTGTAATATAAACAGCAGAAACATAAATTTAACCTTTTTCATAGCAATGGACTTTTTAAGATAATTCATCCAGAAATATCACACCAACTTTTATTCTTTAATTTTCTTCTGGAGTGGCTTTTTCCAGTTTTCCTTCTTGGACTGCTGAAACAGCTTTAAGACTTATTTATGTTTCTGATGGCCTGAACCTCCTTCAGGTCTACTGGCTGTAATCTCCTTTTGGTACAGAGAACTCGAAAGCTTAAGATGAAGGAACCCTTAGGTGGCAGTGATCATAATATTATTGTATTTACTCTGCAATTTGAGAGGGAGAAGATGTAATACCATTATCCCTGATTCTAACTGAATAAAGGCAACAACAGAGGCATGAGGGAGAAGTTGGGTAGGATTGACGTGGAGAGGAGTCCAGCAGGAGGGACAGTGGAACAGAAATAGCAGGAGTTTCTAGGAGTAATTCAGGAGACACAGCAGAGATTCACCCGGAGGAAAAAGAAGCATGATGCAGGGAGGATGAGGCAACCATGGCTGATTAGGGAAGTCACGGATAGCATAAAATCAAAAGAGAAAGCATATAATATGGCGAAGGCCAGTGGGAAACCAGAGGATTGGGAAGCTTACAAAGACCAACAGAGGACAACAAAAAAGAAATTAGGAGGGAGAAGATTAAATATGAGGGTAAGCTAGCCAGTAATATAAAGGAAGACTATAACAGTTTCTTTTGATATATAAAGGGCAAGTGTGGACATTGAGCCACTGGAAAATTACACAGGAGAGATAGTAGTGGGGGGACAAGAAAATGGCTGAGGAACTGGGTAATTACTTCGCATCAGTCTTCAAGGTGGAAGACACGAGTAATATCCCAAAAATGTAAGAGCATGAGGGAGCAGAGGTGAGTATAGTGGGCATCACCAAGGAGAAGGTGCTAGAAAACTGAATGGCGTGAAGGTGGATACAGATGAACTGTACCCCAGTGTACTAAGGGAGATAGCTGAGAGGATAGTGGAGGCATTAGTGGTGATCTTTCATGAACCGCTAGAGTCAGGAAAGGTCCCAGAGGACTGAAATTGTTGATGTAACACCCCTGCTTAAAAAGGGAATAAGGCAAAAGAAAGAAAATTACAGACTGATTAGCCCAACCTCAGTCGTGAGTAAGATCCTGGAAACCATTGTGAAGGATGAGATTTCTGAGCACTTGGGAAGTGTGGTAAAATAGGGCAAAGTCAGCATTTCATCAACAGGAAGTCATGCCTGACATACCTGCTGGAATTCTTTGAGGAGGTAACAGGCAGGTTAGACTAAAGATGGATGTTATCTACCTGAACTTCAAGAAGGCCTTTGACGAGGTGCTGCACAGGAGGATACTGAGTAAGAAAGGGGCACATGGTGTTAGAGGCAAGGTGCGAGCATGGATAGAAGCCTGATACCCCTTAAAATTCCCATACATACACAAACACACAGAGAAAATACACACATTGGGGCTAAAGAAGGAAAGTAAGTCAAGTGAAGCACCGGTTTGGATTGTAGACATAGTTGTTTTCTCTTGACTCTGCTAGTGATACAAGGTTGTGATTATAACGATTCCCAGTATTTCATTCAGTAGTAGAAGTTTTGCCCTTTCAGTACCTCTGAAGGTGATGGTTTTACCCTCTCCTGAAGAAGAGTCAGTGGATCCAAAATGTTAACTTTGATTTCTCTCCACAGATGCTGCCAGACCAGATGAGTTTTTCCAACAATTTCTAATTTTGTTTCTGATTTTCAGCATTCGCAGTTCTTTGGTTTTTCATTTTATTTCCTTTTCCTATCAACAGGAGATTTGCAGAGGGGTCAGCTTACAGAGAAAGGAAAGAGTAATCAGTTATCTGGTTGTACTTCTCCATACAGAAGAGTGAGAAAGAGCGAGAGAGATGGATGTTTTCTTTTTATAGGCCGAATTTTTCAGCTGTATTGTTCACACAAGGCTACAACCACCTGCCAAGAACCAGTCAGATGCTTCTATGTTAAGCTCTCCTGAGCTCTCAACAACTAATCAAAAGACCGTCTCTGGGCAAAAGTACCCTGAACAGGCTGGCAGTGCGATTTTTGTGTGGAATCCCTCACCGCTTGAATTAAGACAACATTGTGTACTCAACTTGTGTGTTCCAGGAGCTTGTTTTTAAAACACCAGACATCTTACATAAGTCCCTTAGTTTAAAACAATATTTTCTTCTATATCAGTCCACAGTACCAACAAAGAGTGGTCTATGCATTTATATACAAGTAGTTCTTCTATAACATTCTAATGCAACCTTATGTTGTAAAAAATTTGCGATTTTGAAACCGCGCTTAAAATGTTGGTGATGTAATCACATTACAGCCAACACATGTTTTAAAAGTGTTTCTAAAGCATGAAATGTCCCCAATTCATCAATTGCGTTATAGTGAATTCGTGTTAATGAAACACGTGTTATCGCAGAACGACCAGTATGTAGAAAAGCACACGTCCCAATACTGACCCCAAGGAAGCTCCCCTATAACCTTTGTCTAGCCTGAAAAATACCCATTAACCTTTACTCTCTGGTTCCTCTCCCTCAGCCAGTTTTGTACCCAAGTTGCTATTTGATGTGCACCAGGATTCCATTTTTATATTATTGCCAGTCTTTTTTTATAATCCCTTTTTGCTTCCAGCATTTTTTCTACACTTTTTTTCTTCTGAACTGTCTGTATTCAGCTTGGTTTTCAACTGTATTTATTTCCTCATAAAATAACTCCACAGTATCCCATCACTGAGTCACTGTTTATTGACACTTGGAGAGTCCTTGACACTGCTCCAGCTCCCTCAGAGCCAGGTCTTAGAATGAATAGGATGTCTGACACTCCTTTATCTGTCAGCCAGGGGTCCCTGATTAGACCAGATTAACAGCCCCAACCAGGGATCTCTTTTGGTATGAAGTCCACCTGGCTGACCTTGTTACATTCATTTTCGTAGCTCCTCCTGGGGTGATTTAGCACACGGCCAGATACCACCTTCTTCTACTGAAAAATTGCAAAGGTGGTAGATACCCTAAGCGGAAGTCTCAAATGTTGATACAAACCCTTATGGATATTAATTGTTGCATACTTCTGGGAATCCATCTCTAACTGCAATTACAAGCATGCATGGTTCTTGTCCAGCTTTGTGAAGGTTAGCCCCCCGCCAGCTTTGCATATGCAAGGGTTAAGTATTGAGACTTCCTCAAAAACACTAATTAATTGGTCAGAAATGGATTTCCCTTTCACAAAGTCATGCTGACTCTGCTTGTTTAGATTAGAATTGTCTAAATAGTCTGCTATTACTTTCTTAATAATTAATTCCCAATAATATATTTAGGCTAATATATACCTGTTTTTGCTTCCTTCCCTTTTTTAAATAGGGTTGTCACATTAGCAGTTTTCCAATTCTCTGCTACTTATTCAGAATTTATGGAAAATTACAGCCAATTACAACCCACTACCTCAGTAGCTACTTCTTTTAAAATCCTAGGATGCAAGCCATCAGGGCCAGGGGACTTATCTGTTTTTTAAGGCCCATTAGTTTCTCTAATACTTTTTTTTTAGTGATGGTATTTAATTCTTTTCCTGTATTCTTTAGTATTAATAGAATATTTGAAGAATCTTCCTTCATTATGCAAAATATCTGTTTAAATGCCTCTGCCGTTTGTTTGTCGCCCAAAACTGTTGCCCCATACTCATTTTAAATGTCTGCCACTGCTTGTTTACTGTCATTCCTCCCAATCTATCTGTCCAGGTTACTTTACATAACTTTATTACTATTTAATTATAATCACCTTTATTTAAGTTGAACACATGGTTTCTGACCCAAGTTTCTCACTGTCAAACTGAATTTTTTTTTCTTGTCATATCAGTACTTCCCAGGGGATCTTTGACTTAGAGGGTATTTATTAAACTTGCCTCATTGCCCAATACACAATCTAAGCTAGCCTGTTCCCTGGTTGGCTCAGTGACACATTGCTTTAGGAAACCATCCCTAATGCACTGAGTTTGTTGTCATAGCTACCATTTTCAATTTGATTAACCCAGTCAACATGAATAGTAAAATCACCTGTAATTATTGTTCTATTCTTTTTACTTGCTGCAAATATTTGTTGATTTATCACCTATTCCACAGGTTGGCTCCTGTTTGGGGATCTGTACACCACTTCTACCAATATCCTTTTTACCTTGCAGCTTCCTATCTCCTCCCAAATGAACTCTACATCATTGGAGCCAAGATGACCTCTGCCAACTGTCCTAATTTAATTTCTTATTAACAGTGCTACTCCCCCTTCTTTTCCACCCCTCTTGTCTCCCTGAAGGTTCAAATATCCCTGAATGTTTTGATCTCCTTGCATCCATGTTTCCCTAATGGCTATGAGATTATACTCAATTACCTTGATTTGTGCTGCCACTTTGTTCCCAATGTTTGGTGCATTAAGATACAAAATCTTTAAATTTGCTCTATTCTTGAGTTTCCTTATATCCTCATTGTCCCTTAGTACAATATGACATTCACTCGTTCTATTCCTCCCTTTTATTTTCTGGGAACAATCAACCTCATCACTAACTTGCAACCCTTTCTTCTTTACTTTTGATATTATAATGTTCCATGCAGATATCAGCTCTTTTTCAAGAACTCTGAAATATGCTTTATATCTGGTCTTATGGATGTCCTATAACAGAAGAGGACAACCCCAATGTCATGTCAAATTGAACACGTCATGCACTAGCTTCATAAACTTGTGTAGTGACAAGTGTAATTGGCAACCAAAGAAAATCTGTTTTGTATTTAATTGATATTGTCAAACACTCCCCACCATTATCATCTTGGTAAGGGTTACCATTGACCTGAAGTGTAACTACAGCAGCCATATATATAAGATACCTTCTATAAATTATGCCAGAGTGTTTGGCAACAAAGATCTCCACAAGTCAAACAAAGTCCTAGTATAGAGCAGTTTTCGTCTCTGGACTCCTGTCCTGCAGTGAGACCTGTACAGTGTATCAATGTCACATAAATGTGCTAGAGAAGTTTCACCTGCAATGTCTCCATTAAATTTCCAGCCTCGACACTATTGGATAAATGTTAGTGTTCCTCTTGACACCAACTTTACCAGCATTCCTTAAAAATCAATTATGATAGACTGGACACTGTCCCGATGACTGACTGACTGACTGACTGAAAACAACTCCTCTGCCAATTCCTGTTTTTTCAGCTTTCAAATGACCAACCTTTCAGTGAAAGGTGAAGAAAGTGGTATGAAGACCCTCTGTAGGTTCTCCTTAAAGCACAATAGCATTGAACCGAATAACTGGGAGGAACGTAATAATCAATTGCTCACCATGGGTTAGTTTATTTAAAATGGTAAAACACATTTGTAAACTATGAAGCATGCATTACAGCAAACCAATTGATCTGTCTGTGTGTGCAGCTTGCTCGGCTGAGTCAAAACATTGTATAGTTTTATTGTGGAGTTCTTAAAGATGAAATGTCTTGAAGGCAAGATACGCTGTTATAATCTCATGTCATAACGGGACAAGTCAGATCTCAGACTGAAACTGACTTGATAGATCATTTTAAAAAAATTAACGAGGTTGACTTAAACTGAGGTACAAGCAGTGTTACAGATTTGGTTTTAGCAATAAAGCAGAATTTAATCATACAAAAAAAACCAAACTATTTACATATATTGCAATTGTAAACATTTTGAACCACTTGGTAAAATACAATATTCTATCTATCCAAACAGCCCTCCTTTACAATACTCAAAAACCAGACATAATTCCTTACTCCATGTCTATACTGGTGATGTAACTGGCGTTCCATTCCCAATTTTGAGAGCTTGATCGCCTCTTTGAGTTTTCACACAACTGAGCTTAAATTTTCTCAGCTTCGAATCACGGTTCTAAATAAAGACTTCTGGTCTGGAACTTCCAAAATAAACTCCTTTTACTGAGTTGATCTATTCCCTAGCAATTCTATACTACATCCCATCTTTAGGAAATCTGGTTTATATATCCATCCTCAACCAAGATTTCTGTGAACAGAAGCAAAGAGCTTTCTAAGGCTCCAAGCAAGAAAAGTCAATTCCTGACCTTCTAATTGAAAGCAAACTAATACCTTCAATATTTACTTTATCCATTCATAAAACTTCCTAACGCAAACAAATATCCATCATCACACCACAAATCTCTCATAAATTATATTTAAAATTTTTTTTCAAACACCTTGCATCGCACCTTCTCCCGAAGAAGGATGAAAATATATCTTGAAAAAGCATTTTCATTGCCCATCAAAATATCTTAACACTACTTCCATGTCATGTTAACAGCAATATATTGAAATTAAACATTCAATGAGTTACACAGCTATATTTTACATAAGTCCATGGCCACTGCAGCATTGGTCACCTTAATTTGTGATATTGATAAACTATTGCTTCTGCATTTCAAGACGACAGATCACCTCTTCTCAATTGTAAATATGCTAAGATAGTATTCTAGCTTTGCCAGCAATGTCCTCATCATGTGAATTTTAAAAATAAGTCGAACAATTGTGATATATAGTGTAAAGTCATGTTTCAAAGTCCAAGATTCTTTTCTTGGGATCCATCTATCTTCCTTTTCTTATTTTGTGGCTATCTTAACTGATTTCTATAATCCAACAGCCAAGTGAAAAGATCTTGGGCTGGATTTTTCCTGTAGATACTGACCTATGATTTTCTGCAGGATGATCAATTAATTGTGAGAAGGAAGGCTTGCCATTCAGTTAAAGACAATGAGAAGAGTCTGAAAGTTGGAGGACCTTCCTGTTTGAAAGAAGCAGAAGGCTAAAATTAGAAGTAAATAAGGAAGCAGAGTCTTCCATATGGAAGAACACTTTCCCTTTCCAACCCTCTTAAATTTTTAATTCAGCAAAATGTGGAACATAATGACTGTAAATTACTATTCACCGATGTGGTAGGTGGCTGATCCTCCTACACACACACACAGACAGACACAGATGTCTCTGCACTTCCCTTGGATACTGCCACACCCTGGCTGCTGTCAGTTACTTGCCTCCAGGCACCTAAACTGACCCATGCCTATGTGATTTGGAGATGCCGGTGTTGGACGGGGGTGTACAAAGTTAAAAATCACACAACACCAGGTTATAGTCCAACAGGTTTAATTGGAAGCACACTAGCTTTTGGAGCGTCGCTCCTTCATCAGGTGGTAGATGTGAACCTGGTATCTGATCATAAAATTCAGTTTGGTGTCAATTTGCCTGCATTAAGTTCTTAATGATCCTGTTTGGCTATCTGATGCATAATTGATCTAGAGGTCAGGTGGAAACACGAAATTGGCACGTTAGCTGGCAAAGCTAATTTTAGCTCCCACCTTCTGAACCTGGTGGCATTTCTCCTAATCTTGTTCTTTTCTGTTAATAGCAATTTTAATTTGATTTTTTTGTTACTGACTCCCCAGTCAGGAAAAAATATTGCTTTTCCCTAAAATCCCTATTAAAACATTGGAAGCTTAAATAAAACTTTAATGTGTCTTCCAGTTCTCTGCAGTCCAGTGTAAACAATTCTTGAGCCTTTCTCCTTTGCTGTGGTTTCTTAAATCATAAATCTGATGTCTTTTTCGGCTGAATCTGTATAGCACACTTTCTTTGGCTTAAATTTCTTTCCATAATGGTTCAATGTTACCATGTAGACACTTGTCATAATACGTTTGCTCTTGTATTGTTTGTCCAGTTTTATTTTACATCACAGTTTACTGAAAGCAAATAACTTAGAATTTTGCTTCTGTGAGGAGCAGAAATTGCAGTGAGTTGCTGTTATCTGTTAATGTCTGCATCGTGTACACAGACATTGTGTGCCTTATAGTGGGCGGCACGGTGGCACAGTGGTTAATACTGTTGCCTCACAGCGCCAGAGACCCGGGTTCAATTCCCGCCTCAGGCGACTGATTGCGTGGAGCTTGCATGTTCTCCCCGTGTCTGCGTGGGTTTCCTCCGGGTGCTCTGGTTTCCTCCCACAGTCCAAAGATGTGCAGGTCAGGTGAATTGGCCATGCTAAATTGCCCGTAGTGTTAGATATAGGGGTAAATGTAGGGGTATGGGTGGGTTGTGCTTCGGCGGGTCGGTGTGGACTTGTTGGGCCGAAGGGCCTGTTTCCACACTGTAATGTAATCTAATCTAATTGTAAATATACAGCATGAGGTAGTGATCTAGAGGGAACTGGGCAGGAAACAGAATAAAATATAATTCACTGAAGGAGTCCAGAAATGCAAAGATTTAAAAATTGAGACAGATTGCAATAATATATTACTTTACAAGAATTAATTTTGTCAGGGTATGAATTGTTAACATTCAAATACTTGATTTTATTGCATTATCAGGAAGTATAGAGACATCTTTGCATTTTGCTCCTATCCTTCACTAATATAGATGTTTTGACATTCATCATATCAACAACTGCAGTTTGTATGAAGTTTGAAAATTAATGTTTTGTGATGTTTGCCATCAGAACCTTGGAGTTGTGTGTTCACATCACAGAGACAAAGCAGAACTCTGGAGACATGGGAGTGGGAGATGGTGTCTCACAAAAGGAAAATAAAATCCTCGGTGTTGGATAGTAGAGAAGCTGTATCTGGCTAGATACCTTGGGCAGGTTAAAACTCTTTGTACTCTGCTAAAGTTTAATTAAAGCTTTTGGAGTCGGTTCTTGCCAATGTATTGGACAGAGCACTATAAACTCCTTGTTATTCATGAACTCTTTATTACAAATATATTTATCCTGCTATGTCTGACACTGACAAGATGGGACCTGGAGGAACAATGAATCATTGAAAATCAGATTTTTCAGAACATCTTTATTTAACATTTTGTTAGTAAAGGAAGATGGATGTTTCTAATATTTTACAGTTGATAGTAATTTTTTAAAACTTCTTTGCTCCTGATTTAACATCTGAAATGTAACTTGAATTGTTGACATGTTCAAACTCAACACACAATATAGTTGGTAAGAATAGAGGTGAGTGATGTTCAGAGAAAGTTAAGATAGGCATTGCTGTAGCAAAGAAAATAACTTAGAAATCAATTTTAATACACTTTTTTGGAGAGTGAGATTACTACAATCAGGAAAAAAATGTATTTTTCATTAAAACGATAAATGCATGATATAAACATTCTAAAGCTTATTTTTATATATATCCACATTCTGTACATCAGTCTTGCAAAATCAGCACTGCCATGTTTATGTGCATAATTACAACCTATAAAATTCAAATGTGAGAATTATACTTAGCTTAATGTAAAAACATACTTGCTTTATTGCAAGAAGGATTGAAACCAGTCATTTGTAATTTAGGCAGTAACAGGATGTATCTCCACTTATCATTCTATGTTTCTTCCATTGTCAAAGGATATGAAACTGAGAGTTGTTTTCACAGTGGACCTTCACATTGAGATTATTGATTTGCGTCAGAGAATGATAATATTAAAGTGAACTGATCAATAGCATGCTCAAAATGAGCCGTGTTGTAACCACCAAAGCCATTCTGATTGTTCACGGAAAGCTAATTTTGATTATTCAGTCGTTGTATTTTTATGCTCACTTTTCCAGTATAATCTGTAAATAAAAAAAAATACCTGGCAGTGGTAATTCATGATTTCTTCTTGTTGTCAAACCTGACATGTCTATTAAAATAAGAGAAAAACACTGCTCATCAAAACAGTTGATATGCAATTCAAGACTTTTTCTCAATTTGTCTTTAAATATGACTTCTCTTTCAATTCAATATTTTTAAGTTTTAGTTTGGTGTGAAAGGTAAATGAATCCGTTTCATATATGTACTCTTGTTTAAATCTCTAATTCAAATTTTAAAATTTGGTACAACTTATAAATAACATCTGTGTGACTAAATATATTTCTCATGTATAAAAGTTTCTTTTAAACTCCTTGTTATATACTGAAAATAGGTGATGTAGATTGTAAGGAAAACTTCTGTTGAGTTGAAATTGAAAGCTTGACCAGCATCTTTCTCAGAAAGGCTTCAGTATTTTTGGGGAGCTGAGGTGTCTCAGAACAATTCTTAGCTATGCTAACACAGAATGATAAATGTGCATTTACCCTAATTGGTTGACTGGTTATGGGATCTAGAAATGTTTTTCCCCATTGTCTTCCTAACAGTGTTCCCTAATGCATAGCAAATTACATTGGTTCTTTTTAACATTGTCAAAGCTCTTTTTAATGTTCCAACATATCATATTATTCCAGAATGTTGTTTAAAAATTTTATCTACAATACCCCTGTAATATCTTTTATGCTTTGGCCAAGAGAGTTGGAGCAGGACACAAAGCAGAATAATGCACATGCTGAAAAAACTACATCAAAAACAGAAAATGCTAGCAACACTCAGCAGGTGAAGCAGCATCTGTGGAATGCAGGCGGTTAGGTTTGTATTTCAGGTTCATGGGTTGACAGTAGGTTTATTATGGTAAACGTAATTAATGATCCCTCATAGGAATGGGATTGGCCTTGTAGAGGTTACAATGTTTGACTGCATGAGGGAACTAAATTACATTAAAGATGCAGTCTTGAATTTTTTTTAAGTGATCTTGTCAGTTCAGCTAAGTACATGAATTCACCTCCACAATTTCAGGCTGAGTAAGTCAATGGTACCATATCAATCAATCTTTATATGTTAAAAAAAATCCATATCTGAAAGTAGGAATTGTTTTTCCATTTCTTTGCCATAAACCTGGTCTGGGTCTGGCGTGAATACAAATGCAGAAATTGAATAAATTGCGAATTCAAATCACTATTATTTTAATTACATGCTGTTATTTTATATGTTGTTATTGATATGAGCAAGTGTTTGATGGGGTAAAGCAATATTGATATCTTGAGGAAAACATAGAAACAGGAGTAACTATCCAGTTCATTGCACTTGCTCCAGTATTGAACTGGATTGTGGATGATATGTACCATAATTTCATTCATCCATATCCATCATCTAGCTCCAACATGTAGCTTTTGTTTTTTCACAATGTGTTACTCTGTTCGGTGCAGTTGATTCTCTTTCCCAAGGTTGTTTAATTCCTCCTATCTTTCCCTGTTATAAATCCTTAATGGTGCCTTCTCTTTTTCCCCAAAGAAATAGGGTGATGCGCTGGATGTTAAGATTAGTCTGCTCTACAGTTGGCTGCAATGAAGTGTGATAGTGGAGCCTTCTACCACTGATGTTGGTTTCTATTCTTTCTTTTACCAGGCGCTTCCATGATATAACAATTGAGTGAATAGTGGAGAATTTGGAGAATTCAGGATATGAACCTGCAAAGTACTGCTATATAGGGCAAAATATTGACATTTCATCCATAGGTTTTTTTTGTATGGGGCAATGGATTTAGCAAGCTGCATTTATATCTGTAAATCAATTTGTTTGTTGTTTTTTAAAATAATTCATATTTGGTTGATTTAGTTCTTGAATTTTCATTAAGTGAAGCTAATTGATGCAAGTTTTTAAGATTTAGGTTATATGCTTGCAGATTTAGCAGCTTGCACATCAACTTACAGTATATTCATCACTGGAGTGTTTACAATACCTTTGTATGTGCACTAAGAAATGATACTTACAAATATTATCATCATGTACCTAGTATACTATTAGACCATGTACATGTAAAAACATAACCGCTTTGTTATAGACTTGTGGTTATTTGACTGAAGTTTTATAAAAGTTTACATAAGGTACATACTGCAAGGTTTATGAAGGTTAGTAGCTCAGGTTGAGGTTTAGGGTGTAGGTTTGCTCGCTGAGCTGTAGGTTTGATATCCAGATCCCATCCAGGACAAACATAAATACAAAACAGGAGACAACAGCTTCGCTTCACTTGGAGGTCGCCACTGATGTTACCTAGCCAGGTAATGAAACGTCTGGATATCAAACCTACAGCTCAGTGAGCAAACCTACACCCTAAAGGTACATACTGTACTGAGATCTCAAAAATATTTGTACACCAATATCTTGTAGTACTTACCATCTCATTAGGCTTCTTCTTATATGCCGTACGATTCTATTAATTTCACCAACATAAATTTAATAGTGATTATAACATAGTAATTATATTGACTTTGAGTATGATTGACTGCTTCCAATTCGAAATATTGTATGGTGAGAGAACAAAGCAAATAGGTTTAATATGAATTAGCTAACACATAATGACAGTGGGTGTTGATCAGAATAACATAACTTTGATTTTTCAGTATTGCTCAAATAATTCAACATTTAAATAATTTTGTGCTTCATATCTTTTAAGAAATAACAAAATCCAAATTAAGAATTTCCTTCAGTTACTTTATTTGCTTAAACTCCTCTCTATTTAATTAATGTAAAGATTTTTCAATATAGCTCTTAAGCAGGAATAAGAAATATGGCCAGAATACTTCTACCAGAAACTCTCAATTCAGTAGAAATGCAAAGTAAATGGAAATATTAGCATCATGTATTACAACAAGTAGATTCTCAAAATTATTTGTGATTTGTGTGAAATACAGGAGACTCTTGTGGAACAAAAACAAATTGCTGGGATGACTCCGCAAGTCTGGCAGCATCTGTGGAGACAAAGTAGAATTAATGTTTCCGGTCCAGTGACCCTTCAGAACTGTAGCTGGGAAAACTTTGGTGTACAAGTATATGCTGAAGAGGGGTTGGAGGAGGAGTAAACAATAGGTGGAGCTGAAGTCCAGAGAGAGACAGCAACAGTTGGACAGACAAAGGCTTGGGTAAAAGTCAAACTAGGGAAACCAGTAGCTGCTAATTGAGGTTATTAGTAGCTGGCAAAAAAAGGGTGATTGTGGTCGCAGCCTATGTGTAGACAAGGCCTAGTGTATAGTGGTTAGGTTAAAGACGTGGGAGAAGATGCTCCGGAAGACCTAAAATTATTATTAGTCCTAAATTTCTTGTGGAACTTTTTTTGATCACTGGCTTCAAAGCAGCACTGCCTTCACAGGTTCTGCCAAATCTGGTGTCAGGAAAGGTAATCTAGTAGCAGCATCCATGCCCAAGCTAACATGCCCAACATTGAGCACTAATAACTTAAAGATAGTTCATGAAAGTTAGAATTTGTGAATGGTATATTCTGGACGTTCCATGCATGTACATACTCATTAACAGAATCTAGTCTAGTCAGAAGTGAACACTACAATCTAGATTTATTTTTTAAAGACTAAAACCATTGAATAGCACTTTGGTACTCAGATGTCATAGTGTAATTCTATTAGGAGACACTAGTTTCCATTAGAATTCTTGATGACCGGAAATGAAGTTCTTAAAATTTGTATGTCTTGGCGCTACAACATCCAGCTGATTTAACTTGCCATACCCTGAGGAGAGGGATCACTAAACTATGGAAATTCTCGTACCATCAGCAGAAAGCATGGCGAGAATTGTGTGTTTATTCCAAGAAAGAATATCCTGTCATAGTTAATCATGGAGTACTGTGTTTAGTTCTGGTAGTCCTGTTATAGGAAGAATATTATTAAACTGGAGAGGGTTCAGTCAAAATTTACCAGGATGTTACTGGGAATAGAGGTTTTGAAATATAAGAATAGACTGGATTTCAGTCTTCTCATTATGTTAAGTTTTGGTAATGGATAAAATTTGAATAGTTTTGTTGTTTTTTAACCTTAAGTTTAATTTTAAAAGGCTAATGTACCAATTGTTATTGGTGTATGGATCAGTTTTTATAAAAATGAGGGACAATATAATTTTATGTTCTGTAATGATGTGAGGAGCAGAATTATTCAGGTTGTAATATGGTCTGTCACTTTTTAAAAAAAGGCTGTTTCACAAAGGTGGAATTTTGTACAGGTTACAGAATACTATAAAACCTACATTAGTATTTAATACTTAATATCCTTGTAGCTGAGAATAAACTGATAATAAGTTAGCTCGAGTTAAGTTGGAGTGTTTCCATTACTTCAGAACTTCTGCAGAATTGCCTCTTGTAACATATAAAATTCATAATTAAAGTTTAAAAGATGGTGGTTTTGCAAACTAAAACTGTTATCCTCCAACCATTTGTACAAATATGGATGGGAAGTTCACCTAATTGAAATTACATTCATAGATTTCAAGTTATTTCTTTACATTATTGTTAATTATGTTGTTTGGCACTGTTGAGTGCTAGTGTACATTAGGTA
Organism: Chiloscyllium plagiosum; assembly: GCF_004010195.1. Classification (NCBI taxonomy): domain Eukaryota; kingdom Metazoa; phylum Chordata; class Chondrichthyes; order Orectolobiformes; family Hemiscylliidae; genus Chiloscyllium; species Chiloscyllium plagiosum. The sequence goes on along the minus strand of NC_057745.1, from coordinate 18,079 downwards.
AAATTGTCCTACATTATCAGTTTCCTCAGGCTTCAGATCTATTGTGTCTCTTTAACACTGGTATCACAATATGACCATGATTTGTATGTGGTGTTTGGCCCTGTGTCCAAGGTGTTTGAAGCCTCTTAAGACCCTAGAAATTATTCAGATGAAGAGATTGTTCCTAAACTAATCAAATAAAGTGCTCATTCCAAGTGTATTCAGGACGTCTGATCGGAACTCCAGTATTGGAATAAAGAACATGTGGAACAATCATATTGTGACTTCCAAGCTACATACTGTGAACTCCTCTTAATTTGTAGCTATTGCAATAAAATGTTTTTGCATTATAACGTTTTGTTAATTGTGCTTTTTTTGTTTCTGTACCGCAACAAATCCATCTACAAAAAGTCTTTATTCCAGGACTGTTCACACATTAGACATTACAGCTGTGGCGCTCAAGGCTGTCATCTGAGTATTCTTGCCAAAGGAAGTATATGTTGATATTTTTGAAAAAAATATTCTTGCAGAGGTCTCTCGTGTAGTGCTGAGGGATATACTGTCAGAGTACTACCTTTCAGATGAAACATGAAACGGAGCTTCCATCTGCTTATTTGAGTGGAGCAAAAGATCCCATGACACTGTTTTGAAGCAAAGTAGGTGAGTGATCCCTGTTGTATTAGCCAATATTGATCTCTCTGTCAACAACACATCACTGCAACATTGCAAACATTAAGACACAGGAGCAAAAGTGGGCCATTCAGCCCAGTGCATCTGCTCAACATTCACTGAGATCATGCTTGATCTGATAATCCACAAGTCCACTTACTTTTTCCTCATAAATGTTGATTTCCTTACTCATTAAGAATCAGTCTATTTCAGCCTTGAATATTCTTAATGACCCAGTGAATACATTTAATGACCTAGCTTCACGATAGTGACTACACTTGAAGTATTTAATTAACAATAAAACACTTTACAACTTCTCCTTATAAGAAGTGTTATATCAAACCAAATATTTCATTTTTACACCAGGCATGCACTCAAATAAAACTAGATCATAATTAACTCATCTGAACAGATCAAAATATTTTAAATATGATCTAGTTTCCGTTTCATGGGTCACGCAGAAATTGCTCAAAAATCTCAGCAGGTCAGGCAGCATCTGTAGAGAGAAAGCAGAGATAATGTTTCCAGTCCAGTGACCCTTCAGAACTGACTATAATAAAGGTAATTGGAGCTAAAATGCTAACTCTGCTTTCAGTCTATAGTTGTTGCCAGTCCTGCCAGAATTTGTTTGTTTCTGATTTTTAGTATCAGCAGTTTTGTTTTTATTTTCCATTTTTTGGTGTCCAGTTAGTTTATTCAGCACAGGACCGGCAAGAAGGAAGCAGTATTTGGGATAGTAAGAGACTGGTTTTATTTTAATCTTTCCATCTGCTTCTACGTCCCTATCTGCCTGATTTTCTCCATGTAGCAGTAATTAAAGTTAATGTCTATGATTTACAGGTAGGACTATGGCAGAACTATGCACTCTACAGCAGTCTTTTGAGATTTTAAGAACAATTACTTTTACTGTTCTAAAAATTATCTCATGACAAGGCTGACATTTGTTGCCCATTTAAAAATGATCTTGAACTAAGTAGCTTTCTCAGTCTAAGAGGGTAATTAAGAACCCAAAGTTTTGAAGGAGCTAGTGAGAAGATTGAGAGGCATCAGTGGTGATCTTTCAGGAATCGCTAGAGTCAGGGAAGGTACAGAGGACTCAAATGGCAAATGTAATGCCGCTGTTTAAGAAGTGAGTAATGCAGAAGGCAGAAAATTATAGGCTGGTTAGCCTGACTTTGGTCATTGGCAAGATTTTAGAATCTATTATTACAAGTGAGATTGTGGAGTACTGTCAATTCTTCTATAACACGATGGTTGTATTCTTGTGCAATGCCACATTATAAAAAATTAGTGCTTTAGAAAAGCACTTAGTGTTAGTACTGTAATCGCATTACAGCCAACACACGTTTTATAAGTTTGCACAGTAGAAAGTGTCCCCAACATGTTAATCGCATTACAGCGCATTTGCATTCTCAAAATATGAGTTATAACAGAACAACCTGCAAATCCATGGTTAAATAGGGCTGAGTCAACACCACCTCATCTAGGGGAGGCCATGCCTGAAATTCTGTTAGAATTCTTTGAGGGGGTAACAAGTAAATTAGACAAAGTAGAACCAGTGGATGGAATCTAATTGGATATCCAGAAACTTTTTGACAAGGTGTCACACAGGTGGCTGCTAAATAAGGGCAAGGTGCTGACATGGACAGAGGATTGGCTGATTGGCAAAAGGCAGAGATTGGGTTAAAAGGGTCATGTTCTGAATGGCAGCCAGTGACTACTGGAGTTCTGCAGGGGTCAGTGTTAGGACCACAACTATTCATGTTATACAATAAAGACTTGGACAAAACAACTGAGGCCACTGTTGCTAAGTTTGTAGATGACACAAAGATAAGTGAAGGGACTGGTAGTGTTTAGGAACTGAGGAGACTGCAGAAGGACTCGGTCAGGTTAGAAGAGCGAGCAAATAGAATTCAATCTGGGAAGTTTGAGGTTTGGTAGGAAGAATAGAGGTGTAGACTATTTTCAAAATGGGAAAGGGCCTTCAAAATTGGAATCATAAAGGGACTTTGGAGTCCAAATTCAGGATTCTCTTAATGTTAACATGCAGATTTAGTTAGCAGTTAGGAAGACAAATACAATGTTAGTAGTCATTTCGAAAGGGCTAGAATAAGTGTGTAGAGATCTACTGCTGAGGCTGTATAAGGATCTGGTCTGACCGTATTTAAATATTGTGAGCAGTTTTGGGATCTGTATCGAAGGAAGGATGTGCTGGCATTGGAAGGGGTCCAGAGGAAGTTTACAATGATTGCAGGGAAGAAGGATTTGTCTTATGAGGAGCAGTGGAGGAGTCTGGGTCTATACTCAGTGGAGTTTAGAGGGATGAGGAATGAATCTGATTGAAACTTAGATCTGAAACTTATTGAAACACCTGGATAGACTAGATGTGGAGCTGTTTCCACTACTAGGAGAGACTAAGACCCAAGGGCACAGTTTCAGAGTGAAGAGATTACCCTTTAGAACTGAGATGAGGAGAAATTTCTTCAGCCAGAGTGTGGTGATTCTGGATCTTATTGCCTATCTGATCTATAGAAGGCTGTTGAAGCCAAGTCATTGAGTGCCTTAAGACAGAAATAGATAGGTTCCTGATTAGCAAAGGGATCAAGGGTTGCAGGGAGAAGGTGGGTTAATGGGGTTGTGAAACATATTAGCCATGATTGATTGGCAGAGCAGATTTGCTGGGCTAAATGGTCTAATTCTGCTCCTATATCTTGTAGCTTAATCAACCACATTTCTGTGGGTCTGGAGCTGCAGGTTGGCAAGAGGATGTAAAAATGGCGATACTTTCCCCTGTTAGTGGCTGTTAAGGTGGTCCCTATCTTTATTTTGTTCCCTTTCTCTTCAAACAACAGATATAAGTGTCATATCCTACATCCAGTCTTATGTTAAGAAATTAAATATGCTTTATTCTTGGTGAGCTCACAGTTTTGAATTTTTAGGATTTTCCCCTCCAGAGCCTGGGATATGAACAGAATGCCACTTGCCTAGTGTAGCCTTCTCTTCTGAGTAGAAATATATCACCATTTGTTCAGTGTTACTTGGACAAAATTCTGGAATTCCCTCCCTAATGGCACTGTGGGTCAACCTACAGTGTATGGTTCAAGAAGGCAGCTCACCACCACCTTTACAATAAATGCTGGCCTAATCAGTGATGTCCAGGTCCCATGAGTGAATTTAAAAAAAGACAAACTGTCTTGGAATGAAGATGAGAGAAGATCTCTGTGACCCATGTGCCAAGCAACCACCTTATGCGAACCTAAGATCCAAGGAAAGAAGGCTGAACATTTTTCAAGTTTACTTTCTCATATGCATACTTGGCAAGTGAATTCGTCACTTCAGAAATCCTGGAGCAAACTAATTCTATCAGTGTGCACTCGATATTGATCCAATGGCATCTGCATTAGCTTAACCATATCAGTTGGATGAATGATGGCCATTTACCCAAAGATTTCTTGTATGTGAACTAACCATTAGATCACGTCTTGCTGGTTGCTTTTACCTCTACTACAAGGGTATCTGCAATTGAGATGTGAAGATGAATGCCCATTGATGCATATATTGGGAGATTCCTGCCAATGACCATGAACTTTTGAGTTGACTAATTGAGGGCATTGAGATGTGAGGAATAAAAATTGCTTAGCTGGAGAAGTGGGAGTAAAAGAAAGAGGTTAGCAAATTGTGCAACTTCTCAGCTCATTTTAATTGTTTTTATTTTGGAGATATGGGCTTCAGTGGCGAGATCAGTGTTTTGTTGTTTGTCCCTAATAGTCCTCAAACGATGGTGGTGAGCTGCCACCTTAAGTATTACAATCCATTTAATCAGAAGTCACATGACTCCAGGTTATAGTCCAACACGTTTATTTGAAATTACAAGCTTTTGGAGCACTACTTCTTTCAGGTGAAATAACCATGTTGGATATGAGCATCGTTGGCTAGCTGGTATTTATTTCCTGTCCCTAGTTGCCCTTGAGTAGATGGGAGTGAGATGTCTTTTAAGCTTCTGCAGCCAATGTACTGTGGTTTGACCCATAATGCCAAATAAGGAGGGAATTCTGGGATTTTGACCCAGCGACAGTGAAGGAACAGCAATATAGTTCCAAGTCAGAATGGTGATTGGCTTGCTGGTGAACTTATGTATCCTATGTATCTGCTGCCACTGTATTTCTAGATGTAAATGCTCATGATTTCGAAGGTGCTGTCTGAGAATCTTAGGTGAATTTCTGAAGTTCATATTGTAGTTAGTAAACATTGCTGATGCTGCTGAGTGTCCATGGTGGAGGGCGTCAATGTTTGTGGATGTGGTACCAATTGAATGGGCTGCTTTGTGCGGAATAATATTGAAGCTTCATGAGTGCTGTGGGAGCTGCGCATATCCAGGCAAGTGGGAATTATCCCATCAAACTCCTGACTTGTGTCTTGTAGATGATGGTCAGGTTTTGTGAGTCAGGAGGTGAGTTACTTGCCACAGTATCCTAGCCTCTGATCTGGTTGTATTACTGAGAGTTGAAAAATAAGTTAAAAATACGTCATCATTCAAGTGTTGACGTTACAGTAATGTAGCAAATTTCAAATTGACATTACAATGTAGCGGCTCAGTGCAGGGCCTCCGCACGTGGTCTGGCTGCCCACTCCCGACCCCTGTCAAACAGCCTTTTCTCCCCCCCCCCCCCCCCCCTCTTATCCGCTCCAAGCCTCAGAACTCTCCATATCAGCTCTCCAAGCTAAGTGTCAGGACCGTCTTCTCCATGCAGTCTCTGCCCAGAATTCACTGCTTGCACAATGCTCCGGAGTTGCTTTCAGAAATGCTGCTCAAGGGCTGCTTCCCCATGCTGGTCTGGGGCACGCAGCCCACGCACTGTACCAGGGTTCACTGCTTGTGGTGTTCTGGGCTCATAGCCCAAGCGCCATACCAGGGCTCCTTGCTCATGCTCCTCTGGGGCTTGCAGGTCACATGCTGCTCCAGGGCTCATGACTCTGGGAATTTGCTGCTGGCACCTGCTGCCAGTATTTGCCTCTGATGCTGAGGGAAGAGAAGAAGAAAAAAGAGAAAAAAAGGAGTGAAAGCACACTCGGTCAAATGTAGCCTTGATGTCAAGGGCTGTGTTGTCCATGTTTGAATCAAGGCTATAATGAGGTTAGAAGCTGAATAGCCCTGGCAGAACTCAAACTGGGCATCACTGAGCAGGTTATTGCTGACTTAGGTGCTGCTTGATAGCACTATTGATGACATCTTCAATCCTTTTATTGATATCCAAAAGTAGACTGATGGGGTGGTTGGCTGGGTTGGATTTGACCTGCTTTCAATGTGCAGGACATACCTGATCCAGAAATATCAAAAGGACATTGCATTATTTTCATTTATATTTATTGTAGCAAGTGCAGAGACCTCCATGTCAGACCAAGTAATATTTAACACAGAATTGACCACTCAGGTGCACACCATTATCTCATGGAGCAGAAGGTAGCCAAAGACCATTGTGAAGTGAATGATTCTTTTTTGATTTACTTTTAAAAATCTGGAATGAAGAGTTTAATGATGGTGATGAATCCTTTGCCAATTGTCAGAAAAACCAACCAGTTTCACTCATGCCTTTTAATGAAGGAAACTGCCACTCTTACCCGATTTGAAGGCAAAAAACTGCATATGCTGGAATCCAAAGTCGACAAGCAGGAGATCGGAAGAACACAGCAAGCAAGGCAGCATCGGGAGGAGAAGAAGTCAACATCTCTGATACAACCCTTCTTCAGGAAAGAAGATGGGGATAGGGGGAAGCTGCAGATAAAAGGGGTGGGGGATGGTTTTGGGGTGAAGGAGAGGAGTGGAATGGTGAGGTAGCGACTTTGGAAGGAGGAATACAGTGTAGACTATTTTTGAAATGGGGAATGGTTTTGGAAATATAAAGGACAAAGGGACTTACGAGCCCTAGTGCAGGATTTTCTTAAGATCAACATATAGATTCCGTTGGTAGTTAGGAAGGTAAATGCAATGTTGGCATTCATTTTGAGAGGTCTAGAATACAAGAGCAGAGATGTACTACTGAGGTTGTGTAAGGCTCCAGTCAGACTGCATTTGGAGTAGTGAGTAGTTTTGGGCCCAATATCTAAGGTAGGTGGCCTAGGAAGGTTTCCAGAACTAGTTTACAAGAATGATCCCAAGAACAAAGCTTTTCATATGAGGAGTGGATGAGGATTCTGTGGAATCTGCCGGTTTATGTGCTAACATGAATTCAAGTGGTCAGAGAAGTCTGGCTGAGACATCTCTGAACTGACAACCAGATTTCTCCAACCACTTGGATCCATGACAGCACATAAACCAACAGCCATATGCAGGACAAATGTGGTGTACAAAATTCCATGCAGGGACTGCACGTTCTTTTGCATTGAAAAAGCAGGAAATGTTTCCAGTTTATACATTTTGTTTTTGTTTCAGTGAGCACAATCTTTTCCCTTTCTGTGGCAATTATAAAATTCTGCAACAGACTACTTTAGCATTGGATTCCAAAGCCCACAGGCAATGGCACATTGATTAGGTCATTACGATTAACTTATGCATATTTTTGCAATGCTGATACTGTTATTGCATAAGTTCTTTTCGCTGACACCTTCACTAATCCTTTGCCCTTTCTATTTTGACCTCTTGCTGTACCTTAGGGATCTTCCTAAAGAAGCTATCTTTGAAAGCTTGCCAGTTGTATAAATCTATTGAAATGCACTGAATGTCTAGCAAAACAACAGGACCTCTGTAACAAATCCAAAGTCTGAGGTAAGCCAAGTGTCTGAGATAAACCAATGTTCAAGCACAGCAGTAATTCTAAAAAGCAGATGCAGGTGAAGCTGGATAAAAATAAATCTAAAATGTTGCACTGCTTGCATAAAATTGTGATGATGAATAATCTATTAATATCAGTGATATCAATAATAACTGTGGATGCTGGAGATCTGAAACAAAATCAGAAATTACTGGTGAAAGAATGGCTGGTCTGGTGGTATCTGTAGGAAGATAGCAGAGTTTTTTGAGTCTGATGACTATTCATCAGAACATCCGGTGAACAGTCACCAGACTCAAAACGTTAATGTTTTCTTCCTACAAATGCTGCCAGACCTGTTGAGTTTTACTACCAATTTTTGTACTGTACCAAAATGAATAACAGCCTTCACCCCAAGCAATATGCTTGTTCTTTCCACTTGTTCTATGGCCCAATCCATCACTTCATTATCTCTCTGACAAAGGAGAGCCTGTGGACATGATCTATTTCATTTCCGAATGGCCTTTAAAAAGTGCCATACAGATGACTGCTAAATAAAATAAGAGCCCATGTTGTTGAGGGCCAGGTACTGTCATGGATAAAGGATTGGCCGACTGGCAGAAGGCAGAACGTAAGGATCAAGGGGTCTTTTTCAGGATGGCAGCCAGTGATGAGTGGAGGTCCACGGGAATCAGTGTGGGACCATAACTACTCTTGTTATGCATTAGCGAGCTGAATGAAGCAACTGAGGGGATTGTTGCTAAGTTTGCAGGTGACACCAAGTTTAACTGGAGGGATGAATCATCTTGAGGAAGTGGGGAGGCTGCAGAGGATTTGGATATACTAGGCTAGTGGTCAAAGAAGTGGCATATGGAATACAATGTAGGAAAGTGTGAGGTTGTGAATAGAGGTTCAGATTTTTATCTAAATGGAGAAAGGCTTTGGAAATCTGAAGCACAAAGGGACTTAGAAGACCTAGTTCATGAATCTCTTAACCTTAACTTGCAAGCTCAGTTGGCAGTTAAGAAGTCAAATGCAATGTAAGCATTCTTTTCAAGAGGGCTACCGTAAAAGAGTAGAGATGTACTGCTGAGGCCACATTTGTCAGACCACATTTTGAATATTGTAAGCAGTTTTGGGTCCCGTATCTAAGGAAGGATGTGCTGGCATTGGAGGGGGTCCAGAAAAGGTACAAGAATGATGCTGGGGAGGAAGGGCTTGTCATATGAGGAACAGTTGTGGACTCTAGATCTGCTTTTAATGAGTTTAGAAGGATGAGAAGGATCTAATTAAAACTTATAGGATACTGAGGGGCCTGGATAGAATTGAAGCAGAGAAGATGTTACCATTAGTAGGAGAGACTAGGACCCCAGGACGCAGCCTCACAGTGATGGGATGACCCTTTAGAACTGAGATAAGGAGGAATTTCTTCAGTAGAGGGTAGTTAATCTGTAGAACTCATAGCTACAGGGGGCTGTGGAAAACAATTAATTGTGTCTTTAGTACAGAGATAGATAGGTTCTTGATTGGTAAAGGCAGGAGAATGGGGTTGAGAAACATATTAGCTATGATTGAATGGCAGAGCATACTCAGTAGGGCCACATGTCTCTGAATCCTTCTTGCTCGTCCTCTAGATGTTGCTTTGTATCCCAAGGCCCTTCTCTCTTCTGCTCCTTATGGTGTTGCTACATCTGTCCGGTTATCCTATCTGTCCCTTACTTTACTTGCTCAAAAACTTCCAATGTTCACAGCCTTACAGTGATCCCTGCCATAAAGAATAGCTCTCCATCTGATACCCATTACCAATGTCTTTATTTTGTATGAGTGCAATAGTTCTAATGTTCATTAATGTTCAACTTTCCCAAGTTTGTTTGTTAACCAAACCATATTGAAAATCCTCTTAAAACAGAGTGAGAACTGTTATCAGATGATTTGCATGTCTCCACAGTAACTATACATCAAGTATGTTGGTTGATGCAAGTAATCAGTTCTAGCAGGTTGCATGCGCATTCTATTTTTTGGTTATTGCCAAATGTCTGAAATGTGATCCAAACATTGTTATTAAGGCAAATGCATATATAAAGAAAAGTGGGTGATAGTTTTAAAAAATGTGCTAAGGTGCCTTTTTTGTTACCAACTTATTATGGTCTTTAGTACAATAAATGCCTTTCAGATGTTGATTTTATAACTTATTTTAACACTCTCTGTATTTTTCTGATTGGAAACATTTCTAAATACACAAGATTCTTTAATATTTCTTTAGTACCTAAATTGCCAAACAATATCAATGTGTGAACTGTAAAGTGATTCACTTTGGGATGGCCTTTGTAGGCAAGGTCCTGGAGGTCTGACAAGATGGGTGATCAGAGGCGCAACTTATTCATTTTCTGGAGGCCATGACACCTGACCATGCCAGTCAGGTCAGCGACTACTATAGCCAGGCTAGTCTCAGCCCATCTGGAGGAATGCACAGCTCTAGGAAGGAGGTCAATGACCTTATCAGTCCCTCGGCATAAGTGCCACCAGTGTCTCTCCAATAACTCTGTATCAATGCTACTGTACCCAGCTCCCACCAAGCTGATGCTCTACCACTCTCACTAATGCAACATCTTTCTCATTTGCTGTCACCCACCCCAACCCCCCAACTTGCACTCAACCTGCTTACCCTCAGCGCTTAGTCACTCACTTAGGGCACCTCCCCACCTGCTTCAAAAGTGTGGTGATCCACACAGCTGTGCTACACACTTTCATTTACCTTAATATTTGGCTCTATCATTTATAGAAAGAAAACAACCCCCAAAAAGGCAGAAAGATTCAAAACAGAGTGTGCTGCCAGACATTCAGCTGCTTACCCCTTATGTTACGACCATTCTGACTGTGACCACCTGGAATGGTTGACTGACTGTTCAAGCCCCAGGACTGCTATTGAAGGTTGCCCTTGACTTTCTGTATTGGGTCCCCCTGATCGATGGCTTGCCCCTTTAATTTGACTGAGGCCTGCTGATAACGATGACCATCTTCCTTCCTTTCTGCCTACCAAAATTAAAGACAAGATGGTAGTAATATGAGACTGGCATCTCTGGCTGAAGGGGGGCTAAGCAAAAAAACATCTAAGGGCAAGCATTGAGGTAGGGTCAAAGTGAATGACCACTCTGACAGCGAGGAAAGAACCTGGAAATGCAGCCAAGTCAAGTCCATGGGTGATGTTTGTCCCTGACCACACAATGTCCTTGCTGCAACATTACAGTGATCGTTGCCAATGGAGCCCAACATGCATTGAAGTACTGAAGCATCCTGAAAGTGGATTGGGGATGTGGATTCTTAGAGGTTATGTTGGATACCAGTGTCCGTGTACGTGAGGTGCATGTAGGTGGTGCCCATTGAAGTGAACTATGAAATATTGATAGCCAGTGACCAACATAGAGGTTGTTTGGAGCAAGTGGTGAGTTAAACGTTTCAGGTATTTTTGTTGGTTTCCATGTCAAGATTTCTCAACTGCTGGCTTATTTGGCAAGCTCGGTAAGATACAAAGCTGAATATTAATGAGTGAGTTGGGTTATCAAGTTTTAACAGGCAATAATCCCCCTTAATTGCTGTAGGAGAATCTTGCCAAGCTGCTTGGGAAAAGCAGAAAAGATGTAGTGAGATTCTCCTGATGTTAAAATTGGCCTTGCTGGAATTCTCATTTGATTCCACTATAAATCTTACATTACCCAAAGTTGCTCAGACCCCATAACATTCCTCCCAAAGAGATTGATAATTCTGGGCAAGAATGATTGAAAGAAAAATTTAAAGGGAAAGGAAAATTTAATAGAAAATAAAGGAAGATAGTTACCAGGATGTCATCTGGGACTTCAGTAGTGTGGAGAGGTTGGAAAGTTTTGTTCTGTTTTCCTTGGACCAGAGAAGGTTAAGAGTTGAGCGGTTTGAGATGTCTTAATGGAATAAATAGGGACAAATATTTTCTGTACAGTGTGGGTGAATAACTAGGAGTCAAGAATTCAAAAATATTGAAGATTCAGAGGAGGTGTGTTGAGAAATGCTTTCCTTCTGAGTTCAGCTGGTGGAAGCTGATTCCTAAAGTAATTTTGAAAGGAAGTTTCCTACTTTGAAGTTTTTCCTGATAATTTACACGCATGATATTTCATCGACTTTACCAGAACTTTCCCCCTCAGTTATTGAATTTTCATCTACAGTTATTCTTTTAAAACAACACATTTTGGAATTTAAAGTAAATGTCAATAAATGTTTTGGGATTCTGATTTATTGTCATAACAACATAATACAGAACACTGCTTCTAAGCGTTAATGTTGTAAAATAGGATGTTTGTTTGAACACTCGCATCTTCATAAGCCAAATTCCTGATCCCACCTTATTCAAGCATAAGTAACATAGAACATAAAGTACAGCACGGAACAGACCCTTCAGCCCACGATGCTGTGCCGAGGATTAATCCTAATATAAAATAACCTAACCTACGCACCCCACAAGTTCTGAATGGAAACTAGGTGGACTTCCACAAAGAGGGAAATTCTCTGGTGAAGTGCACAGACTACTGGTCCTGTTGGAAAAATTACATAAAATTTGTAATGTTTTGTTTTCTTTAGATCTGAAAGAATGGTTTGTGCTTCATTCAGTTGGTGCTTGAGTGTGATCATGATTTGCTACCTAACACGAGCAGCCTGGTGTCTGAATCCTGATGATCCCAATGTGTGCAGCCATTGGGAAAGGTAAACTCAATATTTGAAGTTTTCTTTTCACTCACATATATTTTGTGTGGTGTGTTAATTTGCTTTGATGTTCACAAAAAATTTGAATACTTTAATTGGTATATTTGTTTGTAGAAATTTCAAAATTAAAATTGTGTACTGTCTTTCAAAGGAAGGAGTTCAACTTGATCATTTATTTTTATTCATTTCTGGGGATATGGGCGACCATTTTTTAATTTTGATCCCAATTCGATAATGAAAAGCTTTATAATTTAGTACATACATATTTCTAAATACTTCAGCGTAAAATTGCCACATCAAAGACAGTACCCCATATAATATGTTGTTATTATTATTTGGAAGTTGGCAAATTTGACACACCACCCCCAACAACATGTTGTTATCTTTTAAGGAAACTGAAAGGGGACAAGAAAGTTGGCAGCAGATTAAACAATTATAGAAAATAGCTAATTTCAAATGAAAATTATTTGACATTAAAATTCTACAATTGCTTATGCCTGGGAAATAAAGTAAGGATTATCTTTACTTTGTTTCATATTTCTACAGTATGCCAAGATACGTTTGGTTGCTAGCTTATCACTGTAAACTTAAACCACCTTCAGGGTTACAGCCGAAATATTGACTTCTCCATCTCCTGATGCTGCCTGGCTGGCTGTGTTCTTCCAAACTCTTGCCTGTCTACTTTGGATTTCAGCATCTGCAGTTTTTTTTTTGTTTCTAACACATCTACATTTAGCAAGGAGCCTAACATATTATGTCTTTCTCCTCCCTTGAGCGTTTGGAAAACAGGCATGTATTGTGCCCATATTTGGTCATTTTAATTTGTTTTCCTCAGCAGCAAGTGTGACAATAACTTCCATCACTTTCTCTCGCCATTCCTTACTTCAGGTACCAGATGAGCCATATGTTGCTTTTTTGGCAAAACATTGCTTCAGTTATAGGGCAGTAGCTGATATCTCTGAGCGCTGGCAACTTCGCTAGCTAGGAATTACACTACTACATCCCATACAAAGAGCATGTGCTCCTCTTATCTTACTTTTTTCGTTCATTGTAGATACAAATCCTAAGTTATTTCACGAGAGGCCAAGTCTGCTTTAAAGTTGCCTGTCCTCGGATGCTGCCTGAATTGCTGTGCTCTTCCAGCACCACTGATCCAGAATCTGGTTTCCAGCATCTGCAGTCATTGTTTTTACCTACCTAATATATCGAACTTAACTGAAGGATTACTAAATGAATTAATTACTAAAGGTGTAGGATTTTTGATGCAACTATAATTAATTCGTGCTTAAAAAGGAATACTTTGAAGGTTGATGTGAGTAGAAAGGTAATACTCTGCAAACTGGAGACTGTACATTTTGTAGAATGAACCATTTTCAAGTTGAGGGGAGAAAGATTTTAAAAAGACATGAGCAGCAAATGTTTTACACAGAGGGTGGTTCTTGTGTGGAGTGAACTTCCTGAGGAAGTGGTGGATGTGGGTACAATTACAATTGCAAAGATGTTTGGATAGATCCAAGAACAGGAAAGGTTTGAAGGGATATGGATCAGGAGCAGGCAGGTAGGATTAGATCAGTTTGGGATTATGTTCAGCATGGATAAGTTGGACCGAAGGATCTGTTTCCGTGCTGTATGACTCCATGACTCTATAAGAATTGTAAAACTTGTAATATGTTGATTTTATATGTGAACATTAAAAAAAAATTAAAAACAAAGCAATTCAACAGTGAGATGTTTCACTTATGTTTTATTCTATATTGTTGGGTGAGAGGAAGCTGTAAACAATGGAAATAATCTTTTTTGTTGCTTCTAATTGGTATAAATGTAAGATTGTGTGTTTGTTGTTCCTTCTGGAAGTGATTGTTAGATTCGAAGCAAAGTAAACATGAACCTAATCAAGTTTTTTTATTACTAATGTAATTACATTATTGTTAGGACATCCTGAAATCTTTTCTGTCTGAGATAAATTTGAAATCTTAATCAAATTAAAACTGTATTCTGACTTTGTGACTATAAAGAGTACTTGTAAATAAAGTGGAAAAAGAGTTGTTTAAGCTCTACTCAGTTAATAATATGCAAAGTATTAGGGGCGACACGGTGGCTCAGTGTTTAGCACTGCTGCCTCACAGCACTAGGGTCCCAGGTTCGATTACAGCCTCGGGTGATAGCTGTGTGGAGTTTGCACATTCTTCCCGTGTCTGCGTGGGTTTCCTCAGGGTGCTCTGGTTTCCTCTCACAGTCCAAAGATGTGCAGGTTAGGTGAATTGGCCATGCTAAATTGCCCATAGCGTTAGGTGCATTTAGTGAGAGGGAAATGGGTCTGGGTGGGTTACTGTTTGGAGGGTCGATGTGGACTAGTTGGGCCGAAGGGCCTGTTTCTACAGTGTAGGGAATCTAATCTAATTTAATCTACAAGATGCATATTGTTACAAAATTATTTTTTCCAAGAGAAAAGTTTAAGTTCATTTTCCTCTCTATTTGAAAGTTTTAAATTAAAACAAAATATAAAACGAAAAGAGAAATTCATAAGAGCAGTGATTCTTCAGGTTAATCAAGAAACTAAGACCTCCTACAATTTTTTTTAAAGGAGCATTAGCAAACCAAAAGCATACACACACACACTATTGATTGAATGAATTGGTATGAGCACAACATTGTAATCAAGAGAAAAGCCAGATTAAACTCTATTATTGATTTGCTGTACATCACATGATGACTTTGTTATGTAGACATTAATAAATCACATTGCGATAGGAGCTTGAGCAAATGACCTTTATTGCCCTTTAGGATTATATGTTGATTATTAAACAGTTAGGACAATGTGTGTAATTTCTTCAAAGAAATATCTGATTCAGCCATTAATTTGTAATCACATAATAGTATTTTCACTATATTAAAATAGGGATTTTATCCTCAGGAATCAAATGACTTGTAAAAATAGTGACTGCAATACACTGGTTGAAATATGCTGTGTCACAGCATGGTAAATGCAGGTTTGCATCCATAATTCTTCATCTCAACCAAACATCCAAAGACTAAGCATTTTTCTCACAAAGCAATTTATGGATTTAAATGTTAGTATTCCTGATGAATGAGCAGATGCTTCAGATCAAGGGTCAGATTTTTGCTATCCTGGCATTGCCTGACCATTTGCTGAGCAAACCCATAAAACTGTGAAATAGAAAGAGGGCCATTTGGCCTGTTGTCTCAACTGACTCCTTGTTAGAATTGTCTAATTTAGACCTGACCATAATTTTCTTGTCATACTGTAATGTAACACTCCTGTTAAAAGAGAGTGAGGCAGAAGATAGGAAATTATAGGCCAGTTAGCCTGACCTCATTCATTGGTAAGATCTTAGAGACCATTATTAAGAATGAGATTGCGGAGTACTTGGAAGTGCGTTGTAAAGTAGGGTGAGTCAGCTCAGCTTTGTCAAAGGGAGACCATGCCTTACAAATTTTTTAGAATTCTTTGAGGAGGTAAAAACAAATTAACCAAAGGAGAGCCATTAAAGGTCATCTATTTGGAATTGACAAGGTGACACACAGGAGGCTGCTAAACGAGAGAAGCCAAGGTGTTTACAGCAAGTTTAGAGGATTGGCTGACTAGTTGAAGACAGAAAATGGGAATAAAGGTGTCTTTTTCAGGATGGCAGCCAGTGACTAGTGGAGCCCCACAGGTACCACAACTTCACGCTATACATTAAAGATTTGGGTGAAGGACTAAGGACACTGTTCTTAGATTTTCGGATTACACAAAGATAGGTGGAAGGACATGTAGTGTTGAGGAAGTAGGTAGCCTGCAGAAGGATTTTGATAGCTAGGAGAGTGGACAAAGAAGTTGCTGCTGGAATACAGTGTGGGAGAGTGTGAGGTTTTGCACTTTGGTCAGAGGAACAGAGACATATATTATTGTCTAAATAAGGGAAGGCTTCAGAAATCTGCAGCACAAAGAGACTTAGGAGAACTAGTTCAGGACTCTTGTATGGTCAACATGCAGGCTCACTTGGCACTTAAGGCGGCAAGTGTAATGTTGGTATTCATTTTGAGAGGACTAGAATACAAGTGCAAAGATGCACTGCTGAAACGATGTAAAATTCTGGGCAGACCGTGTTTGGAAAATTGTGAGCAGTTTTTGGCCCTGTATCTAAGGAAGGATGTGCTGTCCTTAGAGGGTGGGGGCGTGGTGGGGGTGGGAGGGTTGGGGGGCAGGGGCAGACGAGGTTCACAAGTATAATCCCGGGAATAAAGCTTTTGTCATATGAGGAGTGGATGAAAATTTATTTCTGATTCTGTCGATAGAGTTTAGAAGGATGAGTGGAAATTTCATCGAAACTTTAGCATACTGAGAGGCCTGGATAAGGTAGACTTGGAGAAATGTTTCCACTAGTAGCAGAGACTAGGACTCCAGGGCACAGCCTCTGAACCCCTTTAGAACTGAGATGAAGAGGAAGCCAAGTCATTGAGTGTCTTTAAGACAGAAATAGATAGTTCTTGATTAATAAGGGGATCAGGTTAAGGAGAAAAGGTAGGATAATGGGAATGTGAAACATCAGTCATGATCGAATGGTGAAGCAGACTTGATGGGCTAAATGGCCTAATACTACTTCTATATCTTATGGTCTTATTGCACTATAAACCTTGTAAATTAATTCACTTTAAGTACATGACCATTTTTTTTGTACTGTAGTTCCTATGATATCTAGTTCCAACACTTTTTCGGGTAGCACATTCTGGGCTAAAGCAGGTCTTTGTTGTTCAGAAGAGAAGTGCCTGCTTAGGCCTGGATGCAATGAAATTTGGCTGGTCAATTCAACACACAAACTCATTGCACTGGGAAAGGGGGTGTAAACAGAATCCAGAATGTCCCCCATATAACTTTTATTCAAGAGATTGACAGGTGCAAAGTCCATTTTGGATATCCTTGCACTTTGATACCCTGTAGTTGTAGGAAGGGGAAAGTGATGTAAGAGGGCTAAAAGACACACCACATGCCACATTCCTGCATCAATTTAAAGACACTGCACAAATCCTATAGAGAAACAAATTTGGGTGAAAAGCTGACATGAGGTATTTGTTCAGATTATGTATCAACAACCTGTAGAGTGAGTATCCCTGACAGGAAATTTGACTCTTTGGTCTTCGGTGTTCATTTGCAACTGGATTATATCCACATTTTGGTAAGAACGTTTTGGTAAGATTGAATTTGATGGGTTAAAAATTGTGGAGTGTTTCAGCAATTTCCAGATATGCCCAGATGTGAGAGAGAGGTTCACTCATATTTGTAAATTTGGCAAGTCCTGTACAGCCACAAACAACGTCTGACATGTTGGATGCTAAGTTCATTTGAACTCAAAGAGCAGGTTATTTTTCTTCTATTCATAATATCACAATATGATACTTTGTGATGGTGATTGTTCCACAATTGGAGTTGTTGCAGCTTCTGAGAATCACTATATGGAGTCTTAATATGGCCGGGCAAGAGAAGTTGGAAAGAACGAGTAACCTGAGAGCAAGCCACTGAATACTGGAAAACAAAAGTTATGATATGAATTTACAAGAGTTACACCAGGAACTTGGATTGATGAAATAGAGTACTAATTTCATGTTAGAAACATTTTGTTGCACATTGAGTTCTGATTAAAAACTAATATGCTAAAGTTGTTTATATAAAATGGAACAAAGTTCTGATATGAATTAATTCCTATAATCTTTGAAACAAACTAGAAACCAATTATGTCATACACTTCAAGACTTATTTACCAGCAGTAATCACTATGCTATAGAAATGCATGTTCTTTGACAAATTGATGTTGTAAGCAAGGCTGCATTATTTCTAATTTTTGAGTCAATCAATATCTAGCCTTGTGGTTAATAATATTTTTGGATTTTCTCTGTCATTTTAGTTCTCATGAACAGAACAATTAAAACTTGTTTGTGTTTTGTTTTGTTTTCTC
>NC_057744.1:42268205-42304429 GCF_004010195.1 Chiloscyllium plagiosum | reverse complement strand
TTGTTAGAGCACTGGAGGTTGAGGATGACCTATAGAAGTGTAAAGAATTGAGAGGTATGAATTGGGTGATAGTTTGTAAGGGTGGAAATGCCAAATATGAAGGGGGTATAGATTTTAGGTGAGAGAGGGAAAGTTTTTAAAGGAGACGTACAAGGCAACAGTTTCACACAGCGTGGTAGGGGCATGGAACTGCTGCCAGGGGAGGTGGTAGAAGCAGATACAAAAGCAATGTTTAGGAGGAATTTAGAGCAGGAACAGGCAGAGAATAGAGGGATACCGAGCATGCACAGGCAGATAGGATTAATTTAGAATGATACTATGGCCAGCACAGACATGATGGGCCAAAGGGCCTGTTTCTGTGCTGTTCTTTGTTCAATGTTGAGGTTGGGGGCTGGGGGTTGGGGACGAGTGTCAATTCAGTGTACATTGTCCATGTAGGTACCAATGATTAGGACTGGGAAAGAGGTTCTGCTGGGAGAATATGAGCATTATAAGCATTCTCTTCATTCATTCATGGAATGTGGGTATCACTGGCCATTTGATGCCCACTGCTAATGACCCTTGAATTATTGCTTGCTAAGGAATTCCAGAGAATAGTTCACAGCCAATCACATGTACGCCAGACTGAGTAAGGATGACACATGTCCTTCTGAAAAGGACATTATTGAAACAGATGAATTTTTTTCCCTTACAACCACTGGGACGTAGCACAAGGTGGAAAATATCTTGGCCTCGCACACCTGCCTAATGAAAAGGTGCTTCAGTTGGTATGACTTTAATTTCAGGAAGGTGCACATTTCTCTTGGTGCCCACTAATGCCAACTCAAGTCTCCATCCGCTACCACCCTTTGCCCTTACATCCTCCATGACAACTCACTTACTGTTTTTTTTTTCATTTATTCAATGTGGTTAAGCCAGCATTTTTCCCCATCCTTAATTGCCCAGAGGGCAGATTAGACTTAACCGCATTGCTGTGAAATCACATAGGCCAGACTGGATAAGAATGACCATTTCCTTCCCTAAAAAAAATTAGTGAACCAGGTGCTTCTTTTTTTCCTGACAACTGACACTGGCTTCATGGTCATATTAATTCCAGACTCTTAATTGAATCCAAATTCCAGCATCTGCTGTGGTTGGATTCAAACCTGGGTCCCTGGATTAATTGAGGCTTGGGTTAATAGGGCCATTGCCTCAACATGGGTAGACCTCAGGAAGCATTTTGAAATGAAATAGGATAAAGATCTAAATATCTATTATCAGTTTTGCCACAATAAACGTGCACACCCATTTGAAAATCCCATTCAATACATTTAAATCTCAAATAACTAATCCCTCATAACAACAAAAAAAATTGGTACTTAAAGCTCCTCATCTAATCCTATCGTGATCTCTGAACTGTCAACAAAAGTAAGAATTTACAATATCCACTTTGGCAATAATACATTGTGGAAATCTGCCAAGGATTAATAATACCATAATAATAGCACGAAGGGTTATGTCAACAAACAGCTATTGAAAATATATTGTTATTCAGACAGACACAAACAGCTCCTTTAAAAAAATTCTTTTTAAGGGCAGGCCATTGAAATAATCCACAGACCTTATCCAGTCTTCAAGCAAATTAGTGACCTCTCTAAAGATTTATTTATCCCCACACAGCACAATAATGCCCAGTGAAACAGAATCTGTTTGAACTCAGCACTGAGTTTAAATTGCCCTGCTCAGTTTGGGTTTCCCACATCAGGATCCCAAACTGCCACCTGACTGCCTAACATCGCATCTATTGGAAATGGGAGTGGGAGTTACAGAGATATAAATTAGAAGCAGGAACAGTCCATTCTTCCCAGTTGTACCTGCTGTTTCATTCAATAAGATCGTAGCTGACAGTGTGTGTTCAAATCTCCGTTATGTCAAATCTCCGTTATGTCAAATCCTTTGCTTTAAAAATGTCAAAGACACCCACCACCACCCCCACTTTCCAGGGAAGTGGAAGACCTAAAAGAAAGAGTTCCCCTCATCTCACTCTTATTTGGCCAATCCCTCATTTTTAAAGTGTGATCCTCAGTCTTAGTTCATCCGATAAAGGAAACATCCTCTCCCAAGCATCCACCCTGTCAAGCTCCTCAGTTTCACACATTTCAATAAGATCAACTCTCATTTTCCTAAACTCCATGAGTTAACCTGTCCAACCTTTGTTCCTAAGATAAACCCATCCCCTCACCAAATCCCAGGACTTAGTCAAGTAAACTTTCTCATTCTTTTTTTTAATGCATTTATATCTTTTCTTAAAGTAGGAGAATAAAATTGTGCATTGTACTGTACAGATGATCTTACCAATGCCCTGTCCATCCTAATTGTATATTCCAGTGTAGTAGGTGATAACATTCCATTTGCCTTCCTACTCACTTGCTGTATCTGTTTACTAGCTCTGTGATTCATTGTGTACCAGCACACACAGAATCTTCTGCATTCTGCAATCTCCCTCCATTTCGATACGTCACTGCTTTTCTATTCTTCCTGCCAAAGTGAATGAGTTCACATTTGCCCATATTATAATCCAGAAGCCAAACATTTTCCCACTCATTCAAATTATTGATCATAACTAGATCAGTTAGTATCTGTTGATGGGCAAATGTTAGAGTCCATTATAAAGAATGCTATAGCAGAGCATATAGAAATGCAGCATGGCTTCACAAAGAAGAAATCGTGCCTAACAAATTTATTACGTTCATCAAGAAGGTATTCAATAAGGTACAACATGTACGGTTACTTAAAATGAGAGTCCACAATCTTGTAGATAGGGTATTAGCCTGGCTAGGGGACTGGCTAACTAATAGAAGATGAAACTGGGATAAGGGGAGCATTTTCAGGTGGCCACTGTAACTAATGGAATGCCACAGGGCTCAGTACTGAGGTTCCACTTATTTACAATATATATCAGTGGCTTGGATTAGGAAAGTGAATGTACTATAGTCAAGTTTGTGGATGACACAAAAATAGGTGGAAAGGCAGGCAGTGAGGATGATACAGGGTCTGCAGAAGGACATAGGCAGATGGAATATAGTGAGGGGAAATGTGAGATTATACACTTTGTTAGGAAGAAAACAGAGGTTGAATATTTAAGTGGAGAAAGATTGCAGAAAGCTTCAGCATTGAGGGGAATTTTTAATGCTCTTGTGCAAAAATCACAAAAGGTTAGCATCCAGCTGGTAATAGGGAAGGCAAATAGAATGTTAACCTTTATATAAAGTATAAAAGTCAAGAGGTTTTGCTAACAGGGCAGTAGAGAGAGGAGGAAAACTTCTTCAAGGCAGGCATCCTTGCAAGAGGATTTGCAGGAGGGTTAAAATCAACTCGGCAAAAACAATGACTGCAGATGCTGGAAACCAGATTCTGGATTAGATTGGTGCTGGAAAAGCACAGCAGTTCAGGCAGCATCCGAGGAGCAGGGAAATCGACGTTTCGGGCAAAAGCCCTTCATCAGGAAACCGCCTTGTGGGAGAGTCAGGGATCAGATGGCATAATCTCAGAATAAGGGGTTATCTGTTTAAGGCAGGGATGTGCCAGAATTTCTTCTGCGTGTGTAGTAAATCTGTGGAATTCTCTACTGCAGAGGGCTGTTGAGGCTGAGTTGTTAATATTCAAGGCTGATATTGACTGATTTTAATCAGTAAAAGCGAATCAAGGTTTATAAGGAAAAGGCAGAAAGTTCAAATTGATAAGATCAGCCATTACCTCATTGAGTGGTAGAACATTCTGGATGGGCTGAATGGTCGATTGCTGCTCCTATGTTTTATGGTCCTGCATCTTCATCACAATGTATTTCCCTCATCCCAGGCCAGTGATGAAAATTATCTATAATTCAGAACTGCTCACCGATTCCTAAAGGACATTAATGATCCAAATGTGTTTTTATGACAATTGACAGTTGTTACATCATGGTCATTAGGTTAACTTTTCAGTTCAGATTTTTATTTAAGTCAGATGTCACCGACTGCCATTGTGGGATTTCAACACAGCATTAGGAGAAAGTGAGCAGATGCTGGAAATCTGAGTCAAAAACTTTGGTGCTGGAAAAGCACAGCAGAAGAGGCAGCATCTGAGGAGCAGGAGAATTGATGTTTTGGGCATAAGCCCTTCATCAGGAATGTGGGGGAGGGAAGAGGGCTGAGAGATAAATAGAAGGGAGGGGGGCGGGCTGGGGGGCAGGTAGCTGAGAGGACGAAAGATTGGGGGGGTGATGGTAATAGGTCAGAGTGGAGGGTGGAGCAGATAGGTGGGAAGGAAGATTGACCAAGAGGACAGTTCAAGAGGGCAACACCAAGTTGGAGGGTTGGATCTGGGATGAGATGGGGGGAAGGGAGATGGAGAAACTGGTGAAGTCGACATTGATGCCATATGGTTGGAGGCTCCCAAGGCGGTTGGGTGGCTAGGATTTGGTTCCTGATGAAGGACCTCTGTCCAAAATGTCGACTCTCTTGCTCTTTGGATGCTGCCTGGCCTGCTGTACTTTTCCAGCACCACACTTTTCGACTTCAACACAACATTAGCCTATCACTAGCTCAGTGATATTATATTATATCACTGCCTGTCATAATGGACAAATCCCATTAATAGTTCATGGACAGGAAGCAGAGAAAGAATGAATGGAGTATTTTCAAATTGGCAGGCTGACTAGTGCTACAATGAACAGTAACTACAATTCATATTAATGACAGAGATGAACAAACAAAACCACCTATTTAAGTTTGCTGATACTGCAAAACTAATTGGAAACAAAATCTGTGAAGAGGAGACAGAGGCTTTAAAGAGGTATCAACAGGTCTAGTGAATGAGTTGGAATATAGCTTGGGGAATTGTGAGGTTATTCACCTCAGTCAAAAGAAAAACAGATTTTAAAGATGTGAAATGTCTGAAAGACTTATATGTGTTGGTGTAAGGAACACGAAGTCAGCATGCAGGTAACAGCAAGCAATGGGAACATGGATGGTATTGAAAGGGGATTGGAGTACAGGAATAAAAAAGTCTTGCTTCAGTTGAAGCAAACTTTGGGCAGACAACACCGGAATACTCTGTAATTTTGGTCTCTGTCCATAAGGAGGTGATACAGTGAAGAATCATTAGATTGGTCCCTGGAATGGTAGTGTTATTTTATGTTGGAAAAGTTAGCCAAATAAAGCAGCGACCACACAAGCCAGATCAGGTGAAATTGACAAGCTGTTTGTTACAAGCATGGTGGGGAGCAGTATGGTGGCTCAGTGGTTAGCATTGCTGCTTCACAGCACCAGGGACCCAGGTTCAATTCCATCTTCGGGTGACTGTCTGTGTGGAGTTTGCACGTTCTCCCTGTGTCTGCTTGGGTGCTCTAGTTTCCTCCCACAGTCCAAAGATGTGCAGGTCAGTGAATTGGCCATGCTAAATTGCCCATACTGCTAGGTGCATTAGTCAGAGGGAAATGGGTTATTCTTCGGAGGGTTGGTGTGGACTGGTTGGGCCGAAGGGCCTGTTTCCACACTGTAGGGAATCTAATCTAATATCGCTGGAATTGAAATTGATGAGGCTGACACAGAACTGACAGTCTGTACAGGTATATCAAGAGTTCTCTTCCTCAAGCTGAGGAAGAAGCCAGGTTTATTATAATCTTGTACAATAGGGCTAATGAGAAATTGGGGAAAATACAATGTATCTGGAAATGGAGTAATCTAGTTACAATGATGCTAATTGGAAAACAGGTATTGGATGAATGTCCTGATTCTCGATACAATACAACATCCTGACAGTATCAATGGGTCCGGAGATTTCAGTCTTCTGCGCAGGGTAGGTGAGTAAGGTGCTCCCCTTGTTCCTGTCATGGGAGCAGGGTCCTTTGGCTGCCTCTCTGTCTGACCTTTCTTTCGTGTGGCTTTGGAATTGCTGTGTTGAGAGACTACCCCTGGGGCTTTGGGACAGCTGTGCTGACTGGGTATTGTTAGTGGGTTTTGGGAAGTATATTCCCTTGTCTGCGAGTGCTGTCTGGTTTCACCTGTCAGCCTGCTTGGTTCCTGCTGAGGCATTCTGGGGGTTTTTGGTATAGTTTGGCCAAGTTTGCTTTCGTATGTTCTGTGTGGTTCTAGTATAGGCAGGGTGGCAGATCCTTTCCCACATTTTATCAGGGTTACGGGGAGATGGAGAACAGGGTTGAGAAACATACCAGCCATGATCAAATACTGGAGCAACATGGATGGGCTGAATGGCCTAATTCTGCTCCAAAATCTTATAGTCTTTTGATAAGAGACTGGATAAACCAGGTTTACATCCTTTGAAGTTGAGAAGGATAAGAGGTGATCTAATTGAAAAGGTTTAAGATTCGGAAGGGTAAACACTGCTGCCCCTGGCTGGTGGGTATCCATATCTGGCAGGTACAGATTAATTATTGATCATTTTGGACTGGATTATATGTGACAGTAACTTCACAGCCTTCATTCCTGGATCACTATCAAATTGCAAGAGAAGGGTATTTCAGGAATAATACCAGGCACATCTCAGTGGGATGTAGCGGCCTAGAGAAGTTACTGTATGTTTCCAAATACAAAAAAAAATCATCAGTTTATAAAAAGAGCTAAGTCACACAACCATGGAGTTCCCTACTTATCCCTGCTTATCAAATTGGTTTAATTTCACTTTGGTATCAGCCAGGATTCAGCAGAGAGCAGACTGGCCTTCTAGTGTTGGTTTTGGCTGCAGATCCCACTCCAGAGACTTAAATACAACATCTCACCTGGCATTACAGATCTCTCTGAGGCGTGCTGTACTGCAGGAGGTAACATTTTTCACCATCGGTCATAAAATAAACACTGCCCACTCCCGTCCTAAAGATCCTAAGACACTATTCTAAAGAGATGCGAGAGCGTTATCTCCAGTTCCCTTACCAATATCCTGTCCCTCAGTTACTAGGGGTGCACTGGTAATGTCGCAGAATTCATAATCCAGATATTCCAAAGCCACGGGTTGGAATCCTGCCATGGCAGATATTTGATTTCATCACCACAAAAGTCTGAAATAATTCTAAGCAATGGCAACCACTAATGATTGTCATAAAAACCCATCCAGTTCATAAACATGCAGTGAGGGAGGAAATCTGCTGTGCTTACCTGGTCTGGCTCATGTATGACTCCAGACTCAGAGCAATGTGCTTGATTCTTAACTAATCTGGAAGCAACAAATGCTGGCTTACCCAGAAACACCCAAGTCCCAAGAATGAATTAAACAAATTCACCAAGACAAATTATTTTGTCATTGCTGTTTTAGAAGATTTGCTGTGCACAAGTTGGCTATTGCATTTCCAACAGTATAAAGCACTTTGGATGTCCTAAAGTTATGTAAGTGCATCTTTTTTTACACCGTAACAGAATTTTTATTTTCTCGAGAGAACTGTCATATTGAAAATGGCATTGTCAGAAGGAGGGGTTTATTGAGGGGTAGCACGGTGGCTCAGTGGTTAGCACTGCTGCCTCACAGCACCAGGGTCCCAGGTTCATTCCAGCCTTGGGCGACTGTCTGTGTGGAGTTTGCACATTCTCCCCGTGTCTGCATGGGTTTCCACCGGGTGCTCCGGTTTCCTCCCACAGTCCAAAGATGTGCTGGTCAGGTGAATTGGCGATGGTAAATTCCCCATAGTGTTAGGTGTATTAGTCAGAGGGAATGGGTCTGGGTGGGTTACTCTTCGGAGGGTTGGTGTGGACTGGTTGGGCCAAAGGGCTTGTTTCCACACTGTGGAGATTGGAATCTAATCTAATCGTGATTTAAAGTTCCAGTTCCAGAACTATTTGGTTGTGGAATTCAAGTGAAGTGATACAAAGATGAGAACCCAGTTGAGAGACCAGGGTAACCCCTACAATTTATTCTTCGTAATAATGAACAGATCCTGCTGGAGCAAGGCACTTTGCATTTCTCCTACAATTTACGAGTGAAACCTTTTTTTATTCACTTGTGGGATGTGGGCATCGCTGGCTAGCCAACATCTATTGCTTTCGAGAAGGTGGTGGTGAGCTGCCTTCTTGCAGCTTTACAAGACTTTGATTCGGCCACACTGAGAGCATTGCATTCAATTCCGGTTGCCATATTACAGGCAGGAATGTGCATGCTTTGGAGAGGATGTAGGATTTACCAGTTTGCTGCCTAGATTAGAGAGTATGAGCGATGAGACGAGGTTAGAAAACTCCATTGTTTTCTCTGGAGCGATTGACGCTGAGGGGGGAGACCTGATAGGAGTTTATAAAATTATGGGATGCATAAATTGGGAAAAAGATTCTGACCGTTAACCCTGAGGTGAAGTGTCTAACACTAGGGGATTCATCTAAGGTGTGGGGGAGAGTTCAAAGGAGATGTAAGGGTCATTTCTTTTTGACAGAGAGTGGTAGGAGTCTGGAATGTGTTGCCAGGGATGGTGGTGGAGGCAGATACGATAGGGGTATTTAAGGGGCATTTAGATAAGCACATGAATATGCAAGGAATGGAGAGATATGGACCAAGGACAGGCAAGAGGAATCAGTTTATTTTGGCATCATGTTCGGTATGGAATCAAGGGTCAAAGCGCCTTTTCCTGTGCTATACTGCTCTATGTTTTAACCGTTGTGCTCTATGTGCTGTAGGTTCACCCACAATGCCTTGAGGGAGGCAAATTGTAGGATTGGATGGCAAGGTGGTTCAGTGGTTAGCACTGCTGCCTCACAGCACCAGGGTCCTGGGTTCAATTCCAGCCTCGGGTGACTGTCTGTGTGGAGTTTGCACGTTCTCCCCGTGTCTGCGTGGGTTTCCTCCGGTTTCCTCCCACAGTCCAAAGATGTGCAGGCCAGATGAATTGGCCAAGTTAAATTGCCCAGAGTGTTCAGGGATGTGTCAGTTAGGTACATTAGTCAGGGGAAATGTAGGGTAATGGATCTGGGTGGGATACTCTTCAGAGGGATGGTGTGGACTTGTTGGGCTGAAGGGCCTGTTTCCACACTATAGGGATTCTAATTGTAATTTTCACCCAATGACAGAGAAGGAATGGTGATATATTTCCAAGTCAGGGTGGTGAGTGACTTGGAGGCGAACTTGCAGGTGGTGGTGTATCTGCTGCTCTTGTCCTTCAAGATGGAAGTGATTATGGGTTTGAAAGGTACTGCTTAAGAATATTAAGTGTCAGTCCAAACCTGGATATTGTCCAGGTCTTCCTGCACTTGGACTCGGACTGCTTTACTATCTGAGGTGTCACCAGTTTACTTTTCCAGATTAGATTACAGAGTAGATTACAGATTAGATTACAGTGTGGAAACAGGCCCTTCGGCCCAACAAGTCCACACCGACCTGCCGAAGCGAAACCCACCCATACCTCGACATTTACCCCTGACCTAACACTACAGGCAATTTAGTATGGCCGGCACGGTGGCACAGTGGTTAGCACTGCTGCCTCACAGCGCCAGAGACCCGGGTTCAATTCCCGCCTCAGGCGACTGACTGTGTGGAGTTTGCACATTCTCCCCGTGTCTGTTTGAGTTTCCTCCGGGTGCTCCGGTTTCCTCCCACAGTCACAGAGATGTGCAGGTCAGGTGAATTGGCCATGCTAAATTGCCCGTAGTGTTAGGTAAGGGGTAAATGTAGGGGTATGGGTGGGTTTCGCTTCGGCGGGTCGGTGTGGACTTGTTGGGCCGAAGGGCCTGTTTCCACACTGTAATCTAATCTGTAATCTAATCTGGAAAAGTAAACTGGTAAAGATGTACTAAGGGCAGTGAGATATCTGGGACTTTAGCAGATGATGGGATCAGTAGTCCAATTCCTTAATCAATATGATTTAAGGGTAGAGGAAGAAACAAAAATGATAGGAAATATTCGAGGAATTAGAAACAAATCAAGGAATGAGAGAGAAATAAAGATGGATAAAGAGAATAAAGGACAAAATGTAAACATAGGACAAGTTTAATTGATCTTCCATATACTTAGCATTTGCAGGATAACAGTCTACGGTTTACTTTGAGAGAGATATTGATTAGCATTGCTTTAGCAGTTTTCATCCTGTGAAAAAGGAGCTTACTTATTAGAGTTTGCAGGGTACTGCATGGGAAGCCAAAAGTTCCAATCCTCAAAGTTCTTAACAATAATGAGGAGGCTTACTGCAAGATTCCACTTAAATAAAGCTACTTGAGGAATGGCATAAATCAACTAACTATCAAACTTTGAGGATTTATTCTTCACATTGTATGTTTTAATGCAATGAACTCAATTCACACCATCATGGGTTGGTAATGGCAAAAGTGTTGTCCTAGACAGGAAGAAATTGCAGAGGGATGTGAACACAGCCTAGTTCATCATCAAAAGCAGCCTTCCTTCCTTCCTTACCTCAAGAAGGCAGCCAACATTATCAAATACCATTCCCACTCTGGTTGTTCTCCCTTCCAACCTTTTCCATTGGGCAGAAGATACAAAAGTTTGAAAACGTGTATCAACAGATTTAAGAACAGCTTCTTACCTACTGTTACTGCACTCTGAAAGCTTGTGATTTCAAATAAACTTGTTGGACTCTAATCTGGTGTCATATGACTTCTGACCTCTAAAATGGTGCTATGTAGGAAATAGGAACAGGAGTAAGCCATTTGGCCCTTCAAACCTGTTCCACCATTCAACTAGATCATGACTGGTCATCTACCTCAAGTTCATTTCTAGCACTCTCCTCAAATTCCTTGATAACTGTAATGTTATCCTAAAATCTTGAATATATGCTGTGTCTTAGACATAAGTCTAGCCTGACCCTCCACTGCCCTCTGGGATAGAGAATTCATAAGTGAAGAGTTATCTTTTCATCTCAGTCCTATATGTCCTACTTCCTAATCTGAATCTGTGTCCCCCCACTTATCGATTCCAGCATTCCAGGCAGGCAGAGAGCAATTTTTGCGTCAATCCTGTCAAGCCTGTTGTATGTAGTGAACTGAAAGAATACAAATAATATGTAGTTAATTTTTCTCAGTTTATAACTGGTCCTCATCACTCACTGCTGCTGTCACCCAGCTAATTCAAGTGATATATTTGACTTCAAAGGACACCCCCTATTTCATACCTCTCTTTGCCTCATGACTTGAAGGAGCAGGAGTTACAATGGTGCTTTTTATAGAGATGTACAGTTGTTAAACTTTTTGATATTTTACCCTGAGTGAAAAGGAAAGCAGGAGGCATTTTTCCCTGTGAGAAAGGCAATCGCGATTAGAATGACCAGTACCATCATCAAGACCATTTCACCTGCCAATTGTCATCAGTCTGAGGGATTGTGGAATCATCTCAGTGCTTCAGGCAATGATCAATGAGTTGTTAATACACACTCCTATCTGATTTCTACAATCCAATTACAAGCTACAAAGCAATAAGCATCCAATATAAAACTGTTAATTAAATTTTACAACAGCAAGCAGTATTGTAATTAGAAAATAAACCTTGGTCACATCAGACAGATGATCTATTCCTGTAAGAATCTCGATTTGGAGATGCCGGTGTTGGACTGGGGTGTACAAAGTTAAAAATCACACAACACCAGGTTATAGTCCAACAGGTGAAGGAGCGTTGCTCCGAAAGCTAGTGTGCTTCCAATTAAACCTGTTGGACTATAACCTGGTGTTGTCTGATTTTTAACTTTGTAAGAATCTCAGATGCTTGAAAGAGATCATCTCTTTCTCTTCTAAACTGTAGCAAATACAGACTCAGTCTCCTCAACCTCTGCTCCAGGACAATCCCACCACCCCTAGGGATCTGTCTGGTGAACCTTCATTTCGCTCCCTTTATGGCCCGGGAATGGGAATAGCAGAGATGAAAATGGTGATAATAATTCGGCACTGTGATCAAGGGATGCTCGTTGGTCAAGGAGCCAGACTCAGAGCGTACAGGAGACTCATTTTTGCCCAAACAATGCCCAGGAATATTCATTCAGAGGAAAGAGTCAAGTTAAATGGATGGAATCTGAGGATGTGTTTTTCCAAACACAGGTCAGTTCTCTGCTGTGTTTGTTGCTAGTAGCTTACTATTGCACCTATCTGCAGCAAGCAAGGGCCAGGATCAGCCTGTTATTGGAGGAATGGTAAGAAGGTTGTGTGACAGTGATGAGGGACCAGAGAGTCTCATGTTGGCAGGACTAGGGCTGGAGAATTTCAGATTGTTAGTTAGGCAGAATTGGGCATAGAAGGGGCATGGGAGAGAGTTTGAGAGGGTGGCTGTAAAGTCAGGTTTCAGGAGAGCACAACTACACAAGAGAGTGAGCAATTTTAAACCTGTCAGCAAAGGGATACTCAGCTCTCTTGGAGCCAGTAAAACTGGTACTGGGGTAGGGAAGGAGTATGTAATGGATTGTAATGAACACTGTCAATTGTCATATTTAACTCTGAAATTGTGATCTAGGACTCTTAACTGCCTGGTTATAGTCTTCCATCTTTGTGCACACATGCTGGAAACACACTAGCTGTTATGTCAACAGTCTATGGATGATGTGTTTAGGGTGATAGGTTTTTTTTGTGAGAAATCTCAGTTATTCTGAAAAGTAAAGTTGCCAATCTTAAATACAGCAGTGTCTCAAAAATTAGTACTTGCATCGTGTGTTGTGAGATTGCATTTATTGGAAGGTTGGTAATTAGTGAGGATACTTATGAATTCTTCTAATTCTACTACTGTGCACGTTCAGATACCCACTGTCTCAGTTCATCACTGAATAAATGAATTCAAAAGAATTCTAGCCCTGAAGAAAATCTCAAGAGAAGCCCTTGGGAAGGGGGCTTGGACATATGTTGACCTTTTCCCAATTCTGAACAATGTGAAGGGAGGGGTTAAAGGTGGAAGGAAAGTGAGCATAAGGGGCCCTGAGACACAAGAAGCAACAGCATTTCTTACACCAACCCTGATGGTGAGTGTGGAATATTCAACACTTCCTCAAGGCCATTTAGTCTGGGACAATAATAAATGCCAGCTTTGCCAAAGTTGCTGACATCCCAAGAATTAATCTAATAAATACTTTACACAAAAGCTTTTAAAATATGACTAATACGAAAATGGCTGTGAATGCCAGCTAAAATTGCATTTTATTTTAAAACTGCTTCCTCGCATTACAGGCCTAGAATGAACTTCTTAGTCTGCTGTGAGATAAAGTTAGAAATAGGAGTCATAGGGTCACAAAGACGTACAGCACGGAAACAGACTCTTCATTCCAACCTGTCCATGTTGACCAGATATCCCAACCCAATCTAGTCCCACCTGCCAGCACCCGGCCCATATCCCTCCAAACCCTTCCTATTCATATATCCATCCAAATGCCTTTTAAATGTTGCAATTGTACCAGCCTCCACCACATCATTCCATACACGTATCACCCTCTGCGTGAAAAAGTTGCCCCTTTGGTCTCTTTCAAATCTTCCCCCTCTCACCCTAAACCTACTGGTTCTGGACTCCCCCATCCCAGGGAAGAGACTTTGTCTATTTACCCACTCCATGCCCCTCATGATTTTATAAACCTTTATAAGGTCACCCCTCAGCTTCTGATCTGCCTGGGAAAACAGCCCTAGCCTATTTGATTTCTTCCAATAACTCAAATCTTCCAACCCTGGCAACATTCTTGTCAATATTTTCTGAATCATTTCAAGTTTTGCAATGTCATTCCAATAGGAAGGAGAACAGAATTGCAATATTCCAAGAGTGGCCTAACCAATGTCCTGTACAGCCGCAACATGATCTCCCAACGCCTGTACTCTGTATTCTGACTAATAAAGGAAAGCATACCAAATACCTTCTTCACCATCCTATCTACATTCAGTTATTGTTTTCTCTATTTATAACTAGCCCTCACCACTCACTGCTGCTGTCACTCAGATAATTCAAGTGACATGTTTGGCTTTAAATGACATCCCATATTTCAAATCTATTCAAGAGGGCTGCAAAGAAATACTTGGGAATTATAGATCAGTAAGCTTAACATCTGTGGTGAGTAAGTTACTTGAGAAGATTCTGAGAGATAGGATTTGGAAAAACAAGGTTTGATTAGGAATAGTCAGCAAGGCTTTTGCATGGGAGATCATGCTTCACACATTAGTTCGTGTCCTTTGATGAAGTGACCAGGAAGGTTGACAAAGGCAGGGGAGTAGATGTAGTTGATATGGATTTCAGTAAGGACTTTGATAAGGTTCCATATGGTAGGCTTCAACTTTATACTAAAGTTACTAGTGGGCGGCACGGTGGCACAGTGGTTAGCACTGCTGCCTCGCAGCGCCAGAGACCCGGGTTCAATTCCCGCCTCAGGCGACTGACTGTGTGGAGTTTGCACGTTCTCTCCGTGTCTGCGTGGGTTTCCTCCGGGTGCTCCGGTTTCCTCCCACAGTCCAAAGATGTGCAGGTTAGGTGAATTGGCCATGCTAAATTGCCCGTAGTGTTAGGTAAGGGGTAAATGTAGGGGTATGGGTGGGTTACGCTTCGGCGGGTCGGTGTGGACTTGTTGGGCCGAAGGGCCTGTTTCCACACTGTAAAGTAATCTAATCTAATCTAAAGATTAGAAGATTAGATCACATGGAATCCATGGAGAGCTGGTAAATTGGATACACGGTTGGCGTGATGGTAGGAAGCAGAGGGTAATAGTAGAAGGATACTTGTTGGACTGGAGGCCTGTGACTAGTGGAGTGCCTCAGGGATCGGTGCTGGGCCTATTACTGTTTGTTATCTATATCAGTGATTTGGATGAGAATATATAAGGCATGATTAGTAAGTTTGCTGATGACACTAAAATAGGAGATATCGTGGACAGTGAGGAAGGTTCTCAGAAATTGTAGCAGGACCTTGATCAGCTGGGTGTGTGTGGGCTGAGAAATGGCAGATGGAGCTGAATATAGATAAGCGTGAAGTCTTGTCCTTTAGAAAGTCAAATCAAGATCGGAGTTTTATGGTGAATGGTAGGGCCTTAAGGAGTGTAATAGAACAGAGGGATCTTGGAGTTCAGGTGCTCTGTTCTCTGAACGTGGAGGCACAGGTAGACAGGGCAGTGAAGAAGGCTTTTGGCACACAAGCCTTTGTCAGTCAGGGCATTGAGTATAGAAGTTGGGAAGATATGTTGCAGTTATACAAGATGTTGGTGAGGCCATACTTGGAGTATTGTGTTCTGTTTCATCACCTTGCTATAGGAAGGATGTTATTAAACTGGAAAGAGTGCAGTCAAAATTTACAAGGATGTTGCCTGGACTCAATGATCTGAGTTATAGGGAGAGGTTGGACAAGCTAGGGCTTTGTTTCTTTAGAGCATAGGAGACTGATGTGGGACCGTTATAGAGATGTTTAAGATCATGACAGGCATGGATAGGGTGAACGCACTCAGTCTTTTTCCCAGGGTTGGAGAATCGAAGACCAGAGGGCATCAGTTTAAGGTTAGAGAGGAAAGAATAAAAGGGAAACAGAGGGACAATCTTTCACACAGATGGTGGTACGTCGATGGAATGAGCTGCCAGTGGGAGTGGTTGAGGCGGTTTCAGTAACAACATTTACAAGGCATTTGGACAAATACACGGATAGGAAAAGTTTAGAAGGATATGGGCCAAGTGCAGGAAAATGGGGTTAGCGTGGATGGACATTTTGGTCTGCACGGACCAGTTTGAACCAAAGGGCCTGTCTCCATCTTGTAGGACTCTATAACTCTCTTGGCCGCAGGATTTGTTGAAGGAACAGGAATCGCAAGTGGTGCTCTTTATAGAGATTTAGTTGTTAAACTGAGTGACGTTTAACCCTTTTACAATCAGAATTAAGATTATTGTCACGTGTATTCAAGTACAGAATTACAGGAGTACAGTGAAACGTTTACAAAGTCACCATTCCTAGTGCCATCTTAGGTACAATGGTACCTGGGTGCTGAGTTAAACATCACCGACCTTCTTAGCATAAAGTTGAAAAATAAAGAATTACAGTCCTCCTTTAGCCGTGAACCTGTAGACGCTGCATGCTGGGCTTCCCTTTGAGGGCTTATCGTGCCCACAAAGGCTTGATCCCTCCTCATTGCTGAGCTGCACTCCTCCACAATACTCTATTGCTGTCAACCACTGGAGTCCAATCCGGTTTGCCAGAAGCCTTGCCGCCCCAGACTCACCAGCTGCAGATCGCCAGAATCCTGATTCCCCCAACACCGAGCCCCCAAGTCACTTCCATACACTCGACCTCAAAGAAATCGGCGCAGTGTCTCAGCAGCCACCCGGCACCAAAGCCCTGCTTTGGGCCCACAGCTGCTGCCATTACTGCTGCCTCCACAACCAAACTCCTCCACAAGTTGAGGTAAAAAAAACTAAGAAAAGAGAAACAAAAACAGGAAAAGAAAAGCAGGAGAGCCCGGGCTTGTTTGGAAGCCTGGGGTCAAGAGCCCTACTTAGTCTCCATCTTGAAAATAAAGGAGAGGAGGCATTTTCCCGTGAGAAAGAAAATCACGATCAGAGTGAACAGCATGATCATCAAAACCATTTCAGCTGCCAATTGCCATCAATCTGAAGGAGTGGGGAAATGAATAACCTCAGCACTAAAGGCACTGATAGATGAGTTGTTAATACATACTCCTATCTGATTTCTACAATCCAATTACAAGCTACAAAACAATATGCATTCAAATTAAACTGCTAGTTCAATTTCACAAGAGCTAGAATAATTAGAAAATAAACCTTGGTCACATCAGACTGATAATTTATTCCCAGAAAGCTTAGGTTCACAAGCAGCTACCTAGCACAGGAAATGAACAGCAACTGTTCAACAACAGCAGCAGCTGGTCCCAAACAGCAAATCGACCCATTCCTGCAATTTATTGCTCATGTAGAGGGCCAGCATCGCGGTCTTCGTCAGGTTTCGCTGTAGGGAGATTTAATTCATTCCCGAGTTTATGGTGCTGTCACTTACATTGCTGGTCAGTAAATATAGACTAAGGATGAAGCTGAACAGGTGATGGCTTTCCACTGAAATGCTAACCGCAACAAAGGAAACAAACACGTTAGACTGAGGGCCGATCAATAAAGGGAGACTGGCAGACACTGAAGGAATTATTTCGGAGTACACAGAGGATAAACACATTTGAGAGAGATTGAGAAAGATTCCATGGGTAATTTTCAAAACGTGTTAAAGGAAGTACCAAACTTAAAGAAAAGGCTTATAATAGCACAAAGATCATAGAGTCATAGAGATGTACAGCACGGAAACAAACCTTTCGGTCCAAATTGTTCACCCTGACCGGATTTAATTTAATTTAATGTAGTTTAATGTAGTCCCATATCCCTCTAAACCCTTCCTTTTAAAGGTTGTAATTGTACCCCATCCTCTGGCAACTCATTCCATGAGTGCACCACCCTCTGCATGAAAAAGATGCCTCTTAGGTCTCTTTTAAATCTTTGCCTTCTCACCTTACATCTATGCCTTCTAGATTATCACATCCCAGGGAAAAGACCTTATCTATTTATCCTATCCATGTCCCTCATGATTTTATAAACCTCTATAAGGTCACCCCTCAGCCTCCGACGCTCCAGGGAAGATAGCCCCAGCCTGTTCAGCCTATCCCTATAACTCAAACGTTCCAACCCTGGCAACGTCCAAGTAAATCTTTCCTGAACCCTTTCAAGTTTCACAACATCCTTCCTATAGCAGGGAGACCAGAATTGCACACAGTATCTCAAAAGTGGCCTAACCAATTACCCATATAGTCACAACATGACCTCCCAATTGCTATAATCAATGCACTGACCAATAAAGACAAACATACAAAACACCTTCTGCACCACCCTGTCCACCTGTGACACCACTTTCAAGGAATGATCAATCTGCACTCCAATGTCTCTTTATTCAGCAACACTCCCCAGGACCCCATTAAGTGTATACAAGTCCTGCCTGAAACAAAGAATGATTGAAAGGAGGGAAACGTTAAAAGAAAGGCAACCAGAAATATAAAAATAGATAATAAGAGTTTCTATAAACATTTACAAACAAAGAGTAGGAATGAAATGCACTTTGGTTCCACACAAAGAGTCAAGAAAGTAATAGAAAATAATGAGTTGGCAGATGACGTGAAAGGGTATTTTGTAACAGTCTTCACTACTGGGGCCACAAGTGACATCACAGAATCAGCTAGCAATTGGGAAATGGGAGAGGGGAGGTTTCTTTATTAAAATTTCAATTACCATGGAAAGAGTACTGAGCAAATTGTTGAAGCTGCAAGCCGAGAAATCAGCTTGATGAAGTTCATCTGAAAAGGAAAGACCATTGAAGCTTTAGTTTTAACTTTCCAAAATTCCTTATATACTGAAAATATTCCATTAGAATCTCAGTTTGGGTTCTGCCAGGGGCATTCAGCTCCTGACCTCATTACAGCCTTGGTTTAAACATGGACAAAAGAGCTGAATTCCAGAGGGAAGGGGA
Source organism: Chiloscyllium plagiosum (assembly GCF_004010195.1). Lineage (NCBI taxonomy): Eukaryota > Metazoa > Chordata > Chondrichthyes > Orectolobiformes > Hemiscylliidae > Chiloscyllium > Chiloscyllium plagiosum. The sequence goes on along the minus strand of NC_057744.1, from coordinate 42,286,027 downwards.
GAGCGACAGCCCTTGACATCAAGGCTGTATTGGACTGAGTATGGCATCAAGGAGCCTGACAAAAACTGGAGTCAATGGAATCAAGGGCAAAACTCTCCCCTGGTTGGAGTCATCTGTGCTCGTCATTAACATTGACATAGAAACTGGGAGTGGGCCATTTGGCTTTTCAAGCTGGCACTGCTGTTCGATATTATCATGGCTGATTGTGGCCTATCTCACTGCCATATTCTGGTTTTCTCTCCACAGTCCTTGATGCATTTAACATCTAAAAGTTTATCAATCACTTTATTGAAAGACTGTGATCATGCTGCTCCTTTAACAAGGTTAGGTTCACCTTGGTCTCCTTATCCCCCAGAGAGGTCATAAAAGCAGTGATTCTGAAATGTCTGGGGTGGATCTACTTGAAGGGTTTTAGGGCCAATTTGGTTATAACTAAGAGAAACTGCCTCAGGCAAAAGACTAAGTTTTTAAAAGTAACACTTGTGCAATGAAAGGGGAGTAGCCAGTTCTTCCAGCTCTGCTTCTCTCTGGTTTGAGTTTCTTTGGTTTAAGCACTCAGGCTGTTTACTGAAAGCAGTCAGTTCAGTTTGAGGCTACTGGTCCAGGAAACAGTTCCATGAAAGAGGGTGTTCCATGCTGCCATCTCTCTCTCTCTCTTTCTCTCTCTCTTGTAAGACCCTGTGTTTGATTTTACGTTTTGTGCCATAGGGTGTTTATGGGGATTGTTGCAAATATTTGGAACAGCATCATTAAGTTGGGATGATCTGCTGGGTTCTCGGAGAGGTTACGTTATTCAGTATTCTGTTCTCTTCTGTTTGTGTTTCACTCAGTAATCTTGTAAATAAATTCTGTTTGTTTAAAACTAAGTGGTTTGACCAGCTGCATCTCCCGGGATATCTGTGATACACCTGCTTAAAACAACTAGCAAAGTTAGGGTCTGGGCTACTTTGTCTGTTTGAGGGGATCTGGCCTGCTCCATAACAATACTTCATAACCCTCCATTCACAGCACTTTGCCATAGTGAATTCCAAAGGTTGACCACCTTCTAAGTGAAGAAATGTTTGTTATCTCTGTAAATGACTGAATCCATATCCTGAGACTGCATCACCAACAAGGGAAACATCACCAACAAGGGAAACTAAGTCTATCCTGCCCCCCTCTTTCTTCTAAACGCTAGTGAATGCAGACCAGTCAAACCAATTCCTCATCACAAGACAATCCTGCCATCCCTAGTTTCAGCCTTTGCTGCACTCCCTTTATAGTCAGTACATCTTCGCTTAAGTAGGGAGACCAAAACAGCACACAATACTCCAGGATGTGGTCTCACCAAGGCCCTGTAAAACTGCAGTAAGACATTCCTACTTTTGAACTCCAATCTTCTTGCAGGTAACTACTTGCTCCAAACAGACCCCACCTCCCCTCCCCTATCAGCGTTCTGGAAAGACCACTCCCTCCGCAACTCCCTCGTCAGGTCCACACCCCCCACCAACCCAACCTCCACTCCTGGCACCTTCCCCTGCAACCGCAAGAAATGCAAAACCTGTGCCCACACCTCCCCCCTCACTTCCCTCCAAGGCCCCAAGGGATCCTTCCATATCCGCCACAAATTCACCTGCACTTCCACCCACATCATTTACTGTATCCGCTGCACCCGATGTGGCCTCCTCTATATTGGGGAGACAGGCCGCCTACTTGCAGAATGTTTCAGGGAACACCTCTAGGAAACCCGCACCAACCAACCCAACCGCCCCGTAGCCCAACACTTTAACTCTCCCTCCCACTCTGCCAAGGACATGCAGGTCCTTGGCCTCCTCCATCGCCAGACCATGGCAACACACGCCTGGAGGAAGAGCGCCTCATCTTCCCCCTAGGAACACTCCCAAGTCCCTCCTCCCTACCTTTTATCTTAGCCTGCTGGACACACTTTCCTCATTCCTGAAAAAGGGCTTATGCCCAAAACGTCGATTCTCCTGTTCCTTGGATGCTGCCTGACCTGCTGCGTTTTTCCAGCAACACATTTTTCAGCTCTGATCTCCAGCATCTGCAGTCCTCACTTTCTCCTAACTACTTGCTGTAGTCTGGATACCCAGATCCCTTTATACATCCACACTTCTCAATACATCACATTTAAATAATACCCTGCCTTTCTGTCTTTCACATTAAAGTGTTTAACTTCACATTTATCTACATTATTCTGCATCTGCCATGTATTTGCCCACTCACTGACTTGTCTAGATCACCCTGAAGCCTGCTTGCATCCTCCTCACAATCCTGCCCAGTTTTGTGTGATCAACAAACTTAATGTTTGGTTTCCTCATCAGTGCCATTTAAATATATTGTCAACAACTGTTGTCCAACCACTGATCCCGGTGGGTACAGAAGAAGTCAGCATCTGCCACCCAGGAAAAAAACCCATTTCATCCCATTGTGATTCCTTTCTGCCAACCAATTGTCAAGCCATGCCAGTATAATACCTCCAATCCCATGTGACTTTAGTTTAGTCATTAGCCTTATGTGAGGCCTTATCAAAAGCCTTCCCAAAATACAAATAGACCACACTCACTGGTTCACCAAGCTACAAATACAAAAAACTCCAGCAGATTAGTTAAGGTTAATTTCTTTTTCATAAATCCATGCTTTGTTTAATCCTATTAATGCTTTCGCAGTGTTCTGTTTTCACATCTTTTAGGGAATACTTCCGTATTTTCCTCACAGCTGATGTTAGGTTAATTAATATGTTCTTCTGGTTCTTTTCGTTCTCTCCCTCTCACACACTTTTTAAACAGTGGAGTCACATGTGCCAGCCTTCAATCTGTAGGAACTGTTCCATACTCCGTAGAATTCTGGAAGATAACCATCAACACATTCAATGTTTTCAGGGCTGCTTTCTTTCGGATTCCGGGATGTAGATTATCAGGCTCTGATGATATGTCAGCCTTTAGGACAGAGAACAGTACAGCACAGGAACAGGCCCATGGCCCAAGCCAGTGACAACACGTTACACCATTCTAAACAGAAACCAATTCCTCTGCACAGTCCATTTCCTTCTTTTTCCTGACTATTCATATATCTTAACCCATTGTCTCCACCATCTGTCTCCACCACTTCCTTTGGCAGCAAATTCTAGGCATTTACCACCTTCTGTGTAAAATCCTCGCCTTTAATATCTCCTTTAAACTTTCCCCCTTTTACCTTAAACCTAGATCCGCTAGTAATTGACAAGTCTACCCTGGGAAAAAGATTCTGCCTACCCATGTCTCATAATTTTGTTAACTTTTTTTCAGGTCATCCCCTATCCTTCAACATTCAAGTGAAATAAACCAAGCCTGCCCAATCTCTCCTCATAGCTAATACCCTCCAAGCCAGGCAGCATCCTGGGGTAAACCATTTCTATACCTTCTCCAAAGCCTCCACATTCTTCTGATAGCATGGCGACCAGAACAGTGCAAATTATTCCAAGTATAGCCTAGTTAGAGTTCTAAGCAACCGCAACATGACTTGCTCGTTTTTACATTTTATGGCCCGGACTATGAAGGCTTGCTATATGCCTTTTGAACCACTTTCTCCACATATTGCCATTTTCAGGGTAGTGAACCTGTACACCTAGATTCCTCTGTATGTTGATGCATCCACTATGTCATTTACTATACACTTCCTTCCTGCATTAGACCGACCAAAATTCATCACCTCGTGTTTTTCCAGGTTAAATTCTACCTGACCTTTCTCTGCCCAAGTCTCCAGCCTATTTACATCCTGCTGTATACTCTAGCAACCCTCCTCATTCTCCGCAAACTTACAATCAAACCACCTCCATACCCCTCCAAATCATTTATTATTTCAAACAACAGGGGTCCCTACAGAACACCACTAGTCAGGTCTCCAGACAGAAAAGCACCCTTCCATGATGTTATGTCTTCTATGACTAAGTTCAATAGCCATCTTACCAGCTCATCGTGGATCCTATGTGAATTCACCTTTTGTATCATAATGGACATTGTCAAAAGGCTCACCAAAGTCCAGATAAACAACATCCACCACCCAGCCTTCAATCACCTTTGTCACGTTTAAAAAGAACTCAATCGGGAGATCCAAGATGGCGGAAACCCAGTAGGTCTGAGTCTGCAGAGCTCTGCCCAAGACTCCGGCAAAATGGGATGCCCAACCTTACCTCACCTCACCTGCTAAATTACTTTAAATTGTTTTTGCCCAGCACCCTTGGCCACTTTGCATCAAACTTTAACAGTATGGTGCTTTTTAAAATGACTAAGGACAAAGGCTCTCGCAGTTTGCAACAGGTAGCCCCCCCCCCACCCACCCCGCCCACCCCGCAGCAGCAGAGACGTCCGTGGCCACCCCGGGGGACTTACCTGTGGAGGCAAGCCTGATCTCCGAGATCATCAAACTCTAGGAGAAGATCAACACGTCCATCGCGGAGGCCCGGTCCAGGTGGGAGTCGATCTCAGTAATGCTTCTGCAGCAAGACCGAGAGATCAAAAAACTCAGCAGCGTGTCGGAGGGGCGGAGCAATGAGCCCGCGGCCTTGGAGACTGCTGCTGAGTCATCCATGGGTCAGGTCCGGGCTCTGGAGCGGCGAGTCTGGACCCGAGAGGAACATATTCACAACTTCGAAAATCGAGGTCATCAGAAAAATATTCGGTGGCTAGGCCTTCCCAAATGGGAGGAGGAAAGCCAGGTTGTTGATTTCCTGGAGCAATGGGTCCACACAACTGCTGAAGCTGGAGTCGGAGCTGAGCTGGGTACAGGTTGAGTGGGCCCACGGGGTCGCAGTATGCAGGCCTGGGTCGGACCAGCGGCCCGCCCGGTCCTAGTTCGACTTCAACACTACAGGGAAAAACAAATGCTGCTGGAAGCCTCTAGAGTCTGGGGAAGGATCCCCAGGCCATGATGTACAAGGGCTCCAAGATAATGCTGTTTTAGGACTTCTCTCCGGTTGTGGTCTGCAAGAGGAAGGCACTTGACGAGGCGAAGAAGCATCTGAGAGACTTAAACATTCAATATACTACACAATATCTGGCTACTCTGCGCTTCAGTCATGGAGGATCTGTATATAATTTTGGATCACTAGAGAAAGTAAAAGAATTCCTGGATGCTCTCACATAGACTGCGGGACTTGAACTGTATGAACAACTTTATTTTGCCCCCCTTTTGTCTTTCCCTCTTCCTTTCGCCTTCTTTCTTTGCTCCATCTTTCCTTGGGGGGGGCTCGTTCCTTATTCTTTCTTTGAGCTCTTATCTATAGCTCGTGCGGTTTATTTGATTATTGGGGGATGTCTCTGAGTGGGTTGTTTTCATATTTAGTTGCTTAATTCTTGCTGGGATTGTAATTTTGTAATCTTATATATTTTTATCTTGTGTTGTTTTGTTAAGCATATCTACGTGATAGTGCTGGGGCGGTGGGTGGGTCGCCCACTTTTAACTCCTGTTTTATAAAATACTGGAATTTATTTACTCTATTTTGTAATGCCTGGGCTGAGAGCATGGGTCTAGCTGGGAGAGGTTATGGTGGGGTTATTGGAAGGTAGTAGTACCCCCTGGGAGCAAGGGGGAAAATCTCGTTTCAAATATGCTTTATGTTATTTTTATTTAGGAGTAGTTCTTAATTGTTTTGAATTAACTGTTTTAAAGAGTTTTTTAATATGTGAATTGTTTTTGGTTTTTATTCAATGTCTTTTGGGTGGGATTCTTCCTCTTGGAATCGCCTGGACGATCATGGCTAGCCATTCGGTTAGGTGGTGCACCTGGACTGTCAAGGGGAGCCACTTGCCAATAAAAAGGAAAAAGATATTATCAAGTCTTAAAAAAGAAAAGGCTGATGTAGCTCTTTTACAGCAGACACATCTACCTGATAAGGAGCACTCGAAGCTGCAACAGGGTGGGTTTGGCCAGGGGTGTTCTTTTCATCTTTCAGCTCAAAAAGGAGGGGAGTAGCCATTCTTATTCGGAAGAATCTTCCCTTCCAAATGGTAAGCTAGATAAAAGATAAATCTGGATGGTATATATTGAGTAAAGCCCTAATATATGGAGAGGAATATGGGATTTTGAATCTTTATTGTCCCCCCGGCACACCCTTTTAAATTTGGAATGGAAGCGTTCTCTAAGTTGATGACTCTCGGGGTCTGCCATACAATTCTAGGAGGAGATTTTAATTGTATCATTCACCCAGAGACGGACAAGATACCTAGGAGCACTACGGGCATATCTTTGAGATCTAGGCAGCTGACAGATCTGAATAGGGGGGTTGGGGCTGGTAGATGTGTGGAGGTGTCTCCATCCCCCCACAAGTGCCATACCAGAATCAACATGTTTTCTGTTCCCTCAACCCTTTTGAACTCGATATTGTCTTGTAAAAATAAATCTGGATGGTATATATTGAGTAAAGCCCTAATATATGGAGAGGAATATGGGATTTTGAATCTTTATTGTCCCCCCGGCACACCCTTTTAAATTTGGAATGGAAGCGTTCTCTAAGTTGATGACTCTCGGGGTCTGCCATACAATTCTAGGAGGAGATTTTAATTGTATCATTCACCCAGAGACGGACAAGATACCTAGGAGCACTACGGGCATATCTTTGAGATCTAGGCAGCTGACAGATCTGAATAGGGGGGTTGGGGCTGGTAGATGTGTGGAGGTGTCTCCATCCCCCCACAAGTGCCATACCAGAATCAACATGTTTTCTGTTCCCTCAACCCTTTTGAACTCGATATTGTCTTGTAAAATAGGTAATATAACTATTTCTGACCATGCCGCAGTATATATGGAGGTTAAGACTAGTGATGATTAGATAGGTCCCCGACATTGGCATATGGATCATTTTTTATTGAAGGATAGCAAGTTCATAAAATATTTTTTGCAGGAATTTAAAAACTTCTGGGATATCAACTCAGGCACGGCTAGTAACCCCTTGACGATGTGGGAGACCGCAAAGGCATATGCGCGAGGCCTGGTCATCTCATATTCTGTGACCCAGAAAAGACAAAAGGGAGAGCAACAGCGTCTGCTCGAGGCTCACCTGAAGGCAGCTGAGACAGTGTATGTTGATAGGCCCTCTATTACTAAGCTACAAAGGATCACAGCCCTTAGGGCAGCACTTCAAACAGCAAAGAGGGAGATATTACTCGCGAAGCAGAGACTATTCGAGTACGGTGACAAGCCTGGCAGGTATCTAGCGTACCTTGCCAGAAAGAAAAAGGCTCCCCAAACTATTACATTTATTAGAGAGAGTGCTGGTACACTGACTTATAATCGTAAAAAGATCGATGCAGCATTTAGAAAGTTCTGTTTTGAATTGTACAAGTCGCAGTACTGTGAGGATAGAATGAGGAAGATGGAGTCTTTCCTAACCTCGGAGCAGGTCTCATTTTTGAATGCCGCCCCTGACAACCCAGGAAGTACAGGAATCGGTGAGACAGCTTCAGAGTGGCAAAGCGCCTGGACCATTCGGATTCCAGGCTGAGTTCTGTGAAGAATTTATAGGGGAAACTGGCCGGGCCACTTATAAATACGTATAATTATTCACATAGTCAGGGCTGCCTCCTCCCTTCTTTGAGAGAAGCAAATATTTCTCTCATTCTTAAGAAGGGAAAGGCCCCAGAAGACTGCTCTTCATATTGACCCATATCCTTGTTAAATGTGGATTTTAAAATTCTCTCAAAAATGTTAGCATTAAGACTGGAGAGGGTTTTACCATTCATTATAAAAGAGGACTAGACGGGGTTTATAAAGGGTCGCAGATCAACTAATAACATTAGAAGGATCTTAAATATGGTACAAGCCTGCCAGCAGGGAGCGATACTGGGATTAGCCGTCTCCCTTGATGCAGAGATGGCATTCGATTGGGTAGAATGGCCATATCTCGTTTATACGCTGGAACGGTTTGGCGTTGGAGAGGTCTTTACTAAATGGGTTTCAGTATTATATAATGATCCCAAAGCAGCTGTGATCACCAACAGTTTAAGTTCAGATAGTTTTAGTGTTGGCAGAGGCTGTCATCAGGGATGTCCTCTCACCATTATTATTCTTGCTAGTGTTTGAACCGCTGGCTGAAGCCATACGAACTGATCCTAATATAACGTTTCGGAGGGTTGGATCGGGCAAGCACAAAATTACTCTCTATGCAAATGATATCCTCCTCTTCTTAAGTGATCCTTTGACACCTGTGCCCCGCTTAATTCAAACGGTCAATCTATTTGGTATGTTCTCAGTTTACAAAATCAATTTTGTGAAATCGGAGGCCTTGCCATTATATCCAATTTTCCAGATGGATCCTGTTTTCCCTTTCGGTGGTCACTGGAATGTTTTCTGTACTTAGGTATTTTCATTACTCCGGCATTTGGTCAGCTATATAAAGCCAATTATAAACACTTATTAGAGAAAATAAGGCAGGACATTCAATGCTGGGAAGATCTCCCAATATCTTGGCCAGGTAGAATAGCCTTAGTCAAGATGAATATTTTACCTCATCTTCTGTATCCTATAAGAATGCTCCCCTTGATGCTGCCGAGACAGGCGCTGTGTAAGCTCTATGGTTAGCTCGGCTCCTTTATTTGGAATTATAGATGGCCCGTTATCAAATTAGAAAAGCTGCAGCTTCCACGAGTAAGGGGAGGACTGGACTTTCCAGATTTCAGGAAGTACCAACTGAGCTCCTTAATATCTTACGTAGCTGACCCACAATCAATCTGGTTAGATATTGAGGCCTCCCAAGCAAAATGTCCCTTCATCAATCTACTATTTATGGACAAGATGAGAGTTATTACAGATTATTGTAACAATCTAATTGCTTTAAATACAATTAAAGTCTAGAGGATATTGCGACAGGATGAGGGTAACCAGCAAAGAACCTCCCCTATATCCCTATAGTGGGAACATTGGGATTCCAGCCAGGGCTGACCGATGCTATATTCAAAATCTGGGAGTCCAGAGGTTTCTCCTGTTTGGGAGATCTGTTCGATGGGGAGGTGATGATGTCCTTTGAGCAGCTTCACCAGAAGTTTGGGTTGCCCAGCAAGGACATTTTTCAGTATTTTCAAATACAAGACATTATACAAAAGACGACCACACTGATAATCAATCCTTATAAATTGGATAGGGAAAGGAGAGTGCTCCGGCTGATGGGTCCCCTCGGTCAGTACTCTCTACCACTTACTATGCAATAAGGTATTGAAGGACATGGAACAGTTATATAAAACCTGGAGTCAAGAATTGGGAATGGAAGTCTCCTTTCAGATGTGGGAGGACGTCTGAGAAAATGCCAGGAAGATCTCTATCTATAACAGAACTCAGGCTATCCAATTGAAGATACTTCATAGGGCTCACATGGCACCAGAACGACTTTCAAAGTTCAAGGCAGGAGCATCTCCAATGTGCCCTAAATGCAAAATCAAAGTTGGTATTCTCTTACATCGTCTGTGGATATGCCATAAGATCTGCAGGTACTGGGACAGAGTAGCGAATGCCTTGACAAAGATTTTAGGAACTGAGATTGGATTGGACCCAATGTCTCTAGGCTTGGGCTCCCCAAATTTCCCCTCTTTGGATGTATATGGGAGGAAACTATTCACTAGCCTTTCCTTTTGTGCAAGGAAAAGGATTTTAGTGAATTGGGTATCCGAAGGCCCACCAGGACTTTCAAACTGGCACAGGATAATCATGGAATTTATCCCCCTTTACTTCCTTACGAATATGGTGCACCAAAAAACAGAATTATTTTATAGAACATGGCAGCCCTTTTTGAACTACATTGACACATATTTCAGCCATATTGTCCATGGCCTTTGCTTAACCATGGTAACGGTTCTGGCTGGTTCAGGGGCTCCCAGGAGGAGGAATCCTGTATAAATACAGGTTTTGTTATGACTTGATATAAATCCATTTTGGGTATTATTTAGTTATCTATTTACTTTTGTCGTCTTTTCTCCTTTTGGTTATTGTTAGTAATGTATGATATCCTATTTTATGGTGTTTGTAGAATAGATTAGTTAGTTTTTTTTAACCTTATAGTGGCGTTATTATATTCTAAAGTGGAATACACTAGTTTGTACAGTTTTTGTAATTTTGTAAAAAAGTCAAATTTTTCAATAACAATATCTACATAAAAAAACTCAATCAGGTTTGAGCACCATGACGTTTCCTGCACAAAGCTATGCTGCTGATTGTGAATAAGTTCATACTTTTCAAAATGTGAGTAAATCCTGTCCCAAGAAATAATTTTCTTACTACTGACAGAAGGCCCAACACCACCTTTAAATATCAACATGACCTAAAATGTTAGATACCCCATTAATTTTCTTACTAATATTAATTTCTTCAATTCCTCTCACTGGATCTTTGGTCCTAACATTTCTCTAGGAAATTGTCCTCTTTTATGAAAACAGAACCAAAAATTGTACGTTCAACCCTCCTGCCATTTGTTTACTCCCCACTATAACTTTCCCTATTTATCTGCAAGGGACTTGCATTGGTCTTCAGCATTTTCCTTCACATATTTATAGAAGATTTTACAGTTGGCTTTTAATGTTCCCTTCACATTTAGAGGAACCTCTTATCTGAAGGACACAGGCAGGTAGTATTTTGTTCAGTTAATTGAATACCAGATAACATTGTTAGCCAAATATCAAGACCTTGCGATATTGTCCGGATAACCTGAAATTCGATGAATCAAACATCAGATAATTGAGGTTCCTCCGTACTTTTATTTTCCCACTATTGATCAATGCTTTTGTCCTCTTTTGCTGAATTCTGAACTAGTCGTCAGTCATCCCAGCTCTGGATTTCTCCACAGAATGGTGTTCTTGGTGCAACCATCTTCAGCTACTTCATCAATAATCTTTACCAAGGAAGAGAAGGATATCTATAATCCTTTTGTTGACTTGTTTATCCCTCAGTTACGATCTGAATGGGAAAGGAAGTGCCTAAAGTGTGAAATGGTCTATTTTGGCAGGAAGCCTGAAAAAAAAAGCATGTTATTCAATGAGACCACAGGGCTTTATGATGCATTGGGATCTGGGGGTCCTCCTATATGACTCAAGAGGGTAATGTGAAAGTACAGCAAACAATTAGAAAAAGTGGTATCATTTATTGTGGTCAGAATTAAAATGCAGATGAAGGAAGATTATACTTCAGGCACTGGAAACACAACATCTGGATTATTTTGCATAATATTCTTTCCTTGTTTAAGGAAGGTGTCAATGTTTTTGAAACAGTTTAAAGAAGGCTTACCAGGCTAATACTTGGAAGGGGGACATTGTTTTATGAGGAAAGGTGGGTCCGCCCTTCACAGATCCAATGAATTGGGGACCTCACAAAAGTTCTCCAGTGAGGAGAGTTTTAACAGAGCAAACAGGAGAAAGTGCTTCCTTTATTGGGATTCAGAGGTTATAGGTTCAAAATTCAAGAGTCAAGAAGGATCTCAATTTCAAGACTGACCGAGAGAGAGCCAGGACTGAAAGGAGGAGAAACATCTTTACTCCATGGTTAGGGTTTGAAATGTGCTGCCTAGGAGAGTGGTGGATGCAGATTCCACAGGAGGCTTCAAAAGAGAACTGGTTATATATTCAAAAGGGATGAGTTTATAAGGCTATGGAGATAGTCCCATTTTCCAGTCCTATCTGGGTAGCTCTTTTAGGAGCTGGTATAGACATGAATGGTCTCCTACAGTACTTCAAATTCCTAATTTCTACTAAGGATTTCCATCTAGACCATCTTACCAGAGGGTGATAGCTACCTCCATTGGAACCTGCTGCTATCAGAAGACAAGTGGATATATACTTGAAAGCATTAATTGTCAGAATCTTGGAGACTGGTGGAAACAAGTACACAAAACCGAATCGTTGTTTAGTGTGTAATTTAAAGAGCATAGGAAGCATAGATGCCATTTAGTTAATGATGAAGATCAAATACTCAGCCACTATACAACAAATTAAACTTTATTCTGTACAAAAGCCAACATGTTTTCTTTCAATATAGGAGTACAAAATGATTTTTTTTTTTAATTTATAAATAGAATAAACATCCCCTCAAGTTGTGAAATAGAACAAACAGTGGGCAATTTTTCATAATACTGGACAGTACAGGTAACGAACGTCTAGGGAAACAATATAGTGTCCTTGCATTCAAGTGTGCAAATAACCTCAGTTAGGATTGCCATTAAAGCAAACACCAAACATGAAAATTGTACAATAAATATTTTGAGACTGGCTTAGGGGACCAGAGAAATATGTAAATCACTATAAATTCATATTAAATATTTAAAAAGCTCTGAAAGAGAGCTTCTTCCATATGTCAATCCATGCCTATAACCAAACAAGCTTGAAGCAGAAATTACATGGTCCTGGTGGAAGAGGAGGACTGTTACACTCCTCCAAGTCCAAGGTCAGGTTTTGTCCTTATTCTCAGAAAGGCACAAATAAACAGATTTAAAAACCATCAAAATCTGAAACACCAAGCTATTGAAGTCGAGCTGACCAATAAACAAGAGCTCTGTATGGTCACACCTTCAAAACTTTGGATAACCGTGAAACCCATTGACAATGTTCTGGTTAAGTGCAAGCTCAAGGCATGAATCCGATGACGAATCCCTCTCACTTATCGGAATGACATTCCAGTCTATCAGTTGCATAATTCCAAGATTATTAGCTCTGTGGGGAACACAACAATGGCTTATCAGGTCTCTGTGACATAATACAGAGGAAAAACAAAAAAGCCTTGGTGGGTACTAGGGGATGGAGTCTGGGATCTCAAAGGCTGTAAAGCTGACATCATTCCACGCTACAGAGGCAGAACATAATTCAAAACTCTTAACTGGCTACAGACTCAATAAAGGTATTGCCCACGAGGCCAGTTTACTGAATGGATACCAGAAAGAGACCAAAGAGGATGTGGCAGGGGAGGGAGGGGTGGTTGAAGAAGTTATAAACAATTATGGTGGGAACATTAAGCGGTTTTGATTGGATGGAATGCAGCACGGACTGTTCCTACTGATTGTTGGGAATGGGGGGCAGTGACAGCCATTTTGACAGGACGAGATTTATTCATCCCAGAGCTTGTAGTCTGATGCAAGCAGCAGGAATAAAACACATACGTTAGCACCAGAGAGGAAGAAACTGATGTGTTACACTTCAACCTGATTTCTTGTGCTTTCACCCCCCCTCCATGATTGTGTTATCATTTGCCTAGCCCCTTTTCAAAATCAGTCTCTACTAATTCGCACTTCACCTCTGCCTCTTCCAGCTTAAGAATCCATGCCTCTGATCAAACCTGTAATCAGACCCTATGACTCCTTTACTCCCCTCTTTCAAAGAAAGTTACACATTTCTGTGGAAAGATACATCAACTATAACTACAGCTCATCTTAGTCTTCCCTTTCAACCTCAAGCTCAAGCTCAGACTCTTTGGTCACAACGGATTCATATCCCATTCTAGGCAAATTCTGCCCTGACTAGATGAGATTGTTACACATTGGTCACCAATGCAGGCTAAGCCCATAAGACATGGGAGCAGTCCATCAAATCTACTCCCCCATTTAATGAGATCACAGCTTATCTGATCATCCTCAACTCCATTTTCCTGTCATTTCCCCACAACCACAGTTCCCTTACTGATTGGAAACTGTCTCAATCCTTCACATAACACCGCAGCTTTAACAATCTTCTAGTAAAACAAAAAACATACAGATTCACAACAGAAGAAATTCCTCACCTTGGTCTTAAATGTGTGACCCCCTGAGATGATGTCCTCTGATTTATTATCACCTGTACTTGGCACACATATTTGTTACAAATATAATGGAAAGTGTTATGTAATGTCACCATTCTGACAGCATCTTAAAACACAAAAGAAACCAAGGCAGAATATAAAAGGTAGGGAATGGTGGGGAAAAGATCTGCCCCCCTGCCTACCCACAGCATGGCCACACAGAACACAAAATCAAGCCTGTCCAAACCATACAAGCAATACCCAGAATGCCTCAGCATTGACCAAACAGACTGACGAGGGAAACCAGACATGACTGTAGTCACTTGCAGACCAGGGAATACATTACTCAAGACAACCTGACAATAAGCTTCCTGGACCCGATAAACACAGCCGTCCCAAATCCCCAGGGGCACTCTTGTACCCCAGTGATACCAAAGCCATACAAAGCTCAGGTCAGATGGGGAGGCACCAGAATACCTCGCTCACAGGAGAGCAACAATGGAAACACCTTACTGCCAAGAAGAGAGACATTCTCACCGACCCTCAAAGGGAGCTGGAATCCCCTGATCCCATTAAGAACTGATTGATGCTGCTGGATGCTTCATTGTATCTACATTCAGAACACGCTTCTGATAACTCTTTACGCAGAGAGTTGTGAATGCATGGAATACAATGCCAGCGGTGGTGGTGGAAACAGAATCATTAGGGATATTTAATCAACTGCTGAACAGGCACATGAAGAGCTGTGAGTTGAGGGGCGTATAGGTTACGTTATTATATTTTACATTAGGATTAAACCTCAGCACAACATCATGGGCTAACAGGCCTGTTCCCTGTTCTATAACTGCTTTGCGATCACCATCATCAGAACTTGCTTACGTCAAGACCAATGTATTTTCACTTTTTAATTAGCATCATTGTATTGTACCCCTATATAAATTGGCTTAATTCTCAGCTCAGGGACGAGAACCTTTGACTAGACTGAAACAGCACTGACAGTCTGTACAAGTAGATCAATTTCGCTTCCAGCCATATTGCTTGCAATAAACAGCTAGTCAATTTCACCCCATCTGGTTCGTGTGGTCTCTGTTCAATTGGGCTCACTTCTCGGACAGAAAAAAGTTCAAAATTCTACTTCAGTCCTTTTTTTTTTTGAAGTGTTTATCTGTGGGCCTGGATGCAGGCTCTTCCACCCTGATGCTGAGACTAACACTAGTACAAAGCCCTTGGCCTTTGGTTCACTGCTGCTGGAACAGAGTCTCCAAGTGGCTGCCATCTTTCCGCATCCAATCTATTAAATCCAATCGATTAAGAATCCTGTGTGTTTCAGGAAAGTTGCCTCTCATTCTTCTGTAGTCCATTGGACTACAGGCTCAATCAACTCAACCTCTCCTCAGAGCTTTTACAGGTGGTTCTTCTCGAATGGAACGGTTGAGTTATTGTGCAACCCTGCATTTTACAAACAGTATTTAAAGTATTGGTGAAGTAATTGCATTACAGCTGACACATTTTAAAAGTTTGTGCTTTAGAAACAGTGTCCCTAATTCACCAATCACTTCACTACGAATTTGCAATAAGGAAACATGCGTTACAGCAGAATGGCTGCGTACGAGACCACGGTCATTCTTTTGCAAGATAGTTTGGGGAAAGTGACATTTAAAATTATTTTGATGCGATCTTGACATCACTCCAGCTCTCAGTTGGCTTTCCCACTTTAATTATTCAGACTGCCTCTCTTCTCCATTAGGATTGCCCAAAGTCAGGGGGCGGAATGGTGGCTCAGTGGTTAGCACTGCTGCAGCACAGCACCAGGGACCAGGGTTTGATTCCAGTCTCAGGCAACTTGGAGATGGTGAGGACTGCAGACGTTGGAAAGTCAGAGTCGATGCAGTGTGGAGATAGAAAAAGCACAGCAGGTCAATTAGCACCAGTGGAGAAGGGGAATTGACATTTCAGGTCAGAACCTTTCATTGGGACCTTGGGGGAGGGGGGAGCAGCAAAATAAAGAGGTTGGGCTAGGGGAAAGGTAGATGGGATGGCGATAGTTGGATGCACATAGGAGGTGCGGCACGGTGGCACAGTGGTTAGCACTGCTGCCTCAGTGCCAGAGACCCAGGTTCAATTCCCACCTCAGGCAACTGACTGTGTGGAGTTTACATATTCTCCCTGTGTCTGCGTGGGTTTCCTCCCACAGTCCAAAAATGTGCAGGTTAGGTGAATTGGCCATGCTAAATTTCCCAGTGTTAGGTGAAGGGGTAAATGTAGGGGAATGGGTCTGGGTGGGTTGCTCTTCGGAGGGTCGGTTGTTGGGCCGAAGGGCCTGTTTCCACACTAAGTAATCTAATCTAAATCTAGGAGGTGATTTGTCATTGGTCAGTGGGAAAAATGGAATGGATAGATGGGAAGGAAGATGAACAGGTTAGCTTAGGTCAAAGAGGCAGGGTGGAGAGGGATGGCTGGGCCTGTGATAAGGTGGGGAGGGGTGGGGGATTTGGAAGCTGATGAATTCTACATTGAGGCTATATGGTTGTAAGCCCCTAAGACAGAAGATAAGGTGTTCTTCTTCCAGTTTGTGTGTGCCCTCATTTCGACAGTGGAGGCAGCCCAGGATGTCATCAGGGGAGTGGGAGGGGGTGTTGAAATGACTGGCAACTGGAAGGTGGAGTTGATGGGAACACATGGTCCATATAGATGCTCCCTGAACCAGTCCCCAAGTTTGCACTCAGTCTCTGATGTAGCGGAGACTACATAGAGAGTAATGTACGCAATAAATCAGGTTAGAGGAAATGCAGGGAAATCTCTACCAGACTTGGAATGGGCCCTTGGACGGAGGTAAGAGGGGAGGTGAGAGGGCATGCTTTACACCTCCTGTGGCTGCAGGGAAAGGTGCCAGGTGTGGTTAAGAGGTTGGTGGGGAGTGTGACTGTGGGTGGAGTTTGTGTTCTCCCACAACTGTGGGAGTTTTCTCTGGGTACGTCAGTTTCCTCCCACAGTCTGACTATGTACAGGTTAGGTGGATTGGCCATGCTAAATTACCCTGAAGTGTTTAAGGATGTGTAGGCTGTGTTAATTAGCTATGGGATATGCAGCGTTACGGGGATGCTCTTCAGAGGGTCAGTGCAGACTCAATGGACCGAATGTACTGTAGGAATTCTATGATTCTATGAAATTCTTTGAATTGCCATTTTCTCCCCTGCACACTCCAAAGAATCCCTGGTTTGAAAGCATGTCATACAATAACCATTTGTTAATCCAATTTCCATCCAGTTCCATTCCACCTACACATTTCTCAAATTTGTTTTTTTTTTAAAACAAAAGAACTTGCAAACTTCTCAACTGTTGAGACTTATTCATTCACTTCTCAAAACAGTAGACATTATCCTTGAAAGTTCCTCTCCATCAATCGGAGCCAAAATTAATTTTAGATTTAGTGCTTACCTCATTTATTGGGTTCAAATCAGTTTTCTCCCTCAGTTCAACAACTGAGTGCTCTCGGACGTTGACCAGCCAAGCTTTCTGCTTCATCGCTCTCAATCTCAACTTTCCATCTACACAAAAGCAAACGGTTAGCCACTCGTCAGTGACATCAATTACATCGCAGAGGTAATTCTATTCAAGTTCACATTGTGTCCCTGAGGCCAATGTCTTGTCTGGTAAAAGTTTTAAATCCAGAGAATGGGAAGAGTGTGAATGAAATGATCATCAGAACTTCATGTGGAAATTAGGACAGGAAACCAAAAACAAGACAGACAAAAACAACGTGATCATCTTCTAGAAGTAGAAACGGATTGGTGTTCTTAAAGAAATGTCTTGTATTTGTGCTCTTCATCTAGCTCAGGATGCCTTTAAGTTTTCATGTACAGTTCTGGGAAATCCTTAACCTGGACTACAGAAAGAGAGTACAGAAAGAACCCCACTGGTCCTCACCGACCACCCCACCAACCTCCATATACATCGTATCATCCGCCGCCATTTCCACCACCTCCAAACAGACCCCACCACCAGGGATATATTTCCCTCCCCTCCCCTATCAGCGTTCCGAAAAGACCACTCCCTCCGTGAGTCCCTCGTCAGGTCCACACCCCCCACCAACCCAACCTCCACTC
>NC_057744.1:42226842-42267955 GCF_004010195.1 Chiloscyllium plagiosum | reverse complement strand
CCCCCAAGTCCCTCCTCCCCACCTTTTATCTTAGCCTGCTGGACACACTTTCCTCATTCCTGAAGAAGGGCTTATGCCCGAAACATCGATTCTCTTGTTCCTTGGATGCTGCCTGACCTGCTGCGCTTTTCCAGCAACACATTTTCAGCTACAGAAAGAGTCCCTGACATAAGTGATTGCTCCCTAGACGTCCTTGGGAGGGGTGATAGATATCAGACAGATGTCAGAGGTAGGTTCCTTACTGAGTAGTATGGACATGGATTGCCATATGAATGGCCCAAAATGAACGCTCTTTTCAAATCTCAACTCAACACTAGTCTGTGGTTTAGGGTAATTAGATTAGATTAGATTACAGATTAGATTAGATTACAGTGTGGAAACAGGCCCTTCGGCCCAACAAGTCCACACCGACCCACCAAGCGTAACCCACCCATTCCCGTACATTTATCCCTTTACCTAACACTACGGACAATTTAGCATGGCCAATTCACCTAACCTGCACATCTTTGGACTGTGGGAGGAAACCAGAGCACCCGGAGGAAACCCACACAGACACGGGGAGAATGTGCAAACTGCACACAGTCAGTCAGTCACCTGAGGCGGAAATTGAACCCGGGTCTCGGGTGCTGTGAGGCAGCAGTGCTAACCACTGTACCACCGTGCCACCCACAATGTTTCTGAAAGGGGTAATAGAACATTACAGTGCAGTACAGGCCCTTCGGCCCTCGATGTTGCATCGACCCGTGGAAGCAATCCGAAGCCCATCTAACCGACACTATTCCATTCTCGTCCATGTGTTTATCCAATGCCCCTTTCAATGCTCTTAAACGTGGAGCCTACTACCGTTGCAGGCAGGGCAATCCATGTCCATACTACTCAGTAAGGAACCTACCTCTGACATCTGTCTGATATCTATCACCCCTCAATTTAAAGCTATGTCTCCTCATCCGAGGAAAAAGGATCACCCTGTTCACCCGATCTAATCCTCTGATCTTGTATGCCTCTATTAAAGCACTTCTTATCCTTCTACTCTCGAACAGAAACAGCCTCAAGTTCCTCAGCCTTTCCTCATAAGACCTTCCCTCCACACCAGACAACATCCTGGTAAATCCCCTCTGCACCCTTCCCAAAGCTTCCACTTTCTTCCTATAATGCAGTGACCAGAACTGTACGCAATACCTCCAAGTGCGGCCGCACCAGAGTTTCTTACAGCTGCAACATGACATCACGGCTCCGAAGCTCAATCCCTCTCCCAATAAAAGCTAACACACTGTATGCCTTCTTAAAACCCTATCAATCTGGGTGACAGCTTTCAGGGATTTATGTACATGGACACAGATCTCTCTGCTCACCCACACTATCAAGAATCACCTCAATTTTCCACAGTAGACTATTTGTCACCTCTCAGCCCAGCTTTGCAGCTTATTGATGTCCCTCTAATCTACATCATTCTGCACTCAACTTTAGTGTCATCCGCAAATTTATTGGTGCCTTTGCTAATTTAACATGCACTCATGACAAATGTACAAAATGTACTAAAATCAATGTTCACAGGATATTGGCTCAGTCTGTGGGTGGAGACAGTAAGTTTGCAAAGGCAGCACATGTAACTGTGCCAGTTCTCTAATGTCTACTGACCAAAATGTAGTTGTACTTATTGCTTTTATATGAAAAAGAAACAGGAGTAGACCATTCAACCCATCAAGCCTGCTTTGCTGTTGAATGAGACAACTGACTTGTTTGTAACCTCAAAACCACATTCTCACCTGTCCTGGTAACCTTTCACCCCCTTGCTTCATACCAAAAAAAAAATCTACTTCTGCCTTAAAAAAAAGCCATCAAGGACTACCTCCACATTTTTCAGGAATAAGGTTTGCAGACTAGCAATGCTTGGAATTCCTTTTTGCCTCATTTGTTTTAAATGGGCAATGCCTTATTTTTAAAACCCTTGTTCTAGATTCTACCACCCACCCTGTCAAGACTCCTCAGGATCTAGGGTCTCCATCAAGTCACCTCTTGCTCTTAACTCCAACAGATACAAGCCAAACCTGTCCCACCTTTCTTGATAGGAGGACTGCCTCCTCCAACATTCCCACTCTGGGCAGCAGTCTGGTTACGCTTCTCTGAACTGCTTTTACATTTGCATCCTTAAATAAGATCAACTACTGGACATCATAATCCAAATGTAACTCTGCACAATTGATAACATTCTATTCGCTTTCCTAATTACTTGCATACCAACCTTTTATGGCTTTTGGACTAGAACATACTCTTATCCCTGTGTCAGAGCTCTGCAATCTCTCACCATTTATTCTACCTTCTAAAGTGGACAATTTTGCATCTTTCAATATTGGTTGCATCTTTGTCCAATACTTAGCCTATTTATGTTTTTTAGTCCTCAAGTCCTCTTCTGAACATTTTTGTCTTGTCAGTAAATTTTGTGCTCCTGCCTTCACTTTGTCCAAGTCTTTTAATGTAAACAGTTAAGTTCCCAACACTGATCCCTATGGTACACCATTCATAACGTCTTTCCATACCAACACATTGTTCCTTATATTGAGGGCTTTTTCTTTCTGCAATAACCCTGTGGCATGTTATCAAATGCCTTCTGAAGATCTTAGTACATCTGCCAGTTCCCCTTTATCCACATCTTCAATGAACTGCAATAAATTGTGTTACGACACGGGATAATCTCTTCTGCTAATCTAAACCAGATACGCTGAAAAACTCACATCACCTCAATCTGTTAAAGTAGGAGTGACAGAACTGCCCAAATTCTACTAAAAAAAAATTAACAATTTTTTAGCTCCAAGAAAAAAAATTAAAACACTTTCTACAGTATAAACCTCCTTTGTCTTAATGATTTATCTACCTTCCACTCTACAAAACTAGACTGATCTGATAAACACGCCCTGATTAAGTTTTAAACAAACAAATTTTCAAAACCAGCCAACTGTCTGTCTTCCTCTGTAGATTTTTCAGGGTCTTTTCTTCGTTCTTCTGCTGCATAGATTTCACATGAACATGTACCTTTCAGAGAGTGAGTGTACAGGCTGTCTGTGTTCTTTGCTGTTCTGGTCAACTGTCAAAATGCCCAATTTTTACATCCCAAAGCATCAGATCGCCTCATTGGTTTGAGGTAATCAAAACAGTAAAATTCAAATTTGATTGGATTCTGGTAACTTGGGCCATAATTTAAACTGGTCAAATTAGAATTTGTTATGTACCATAACAACTCAGCTCATCTATTTGTTTCACAGCCAAATGTTACATTTTAACATTTTTCAGCACACTGTGGTTAAGTCCTTGTCAGCTTTCACTCTCTCAAAAGGTACAGTACACCTACAACTTCATAACAATTGGCCAAACATGATTTCCTTTCACAAAACCATGTTGACTCTGCCTGAACACCTTGAGCATATCCAAGTGCCCTGTTATAGTCTTTAGTAAGAGCTTTTAACATTTTCCCAATCTAATTTACTCTTTACAATTCAATTACTATTCAATACCAATTCTGTAATGATTGTGATCTTCCAGAGTTGCTCCCTTCCTTCCATTTTGATCTGTCATTACTTCTGGGAAGTTACTTGTATCCTGTATAGTGAAGATTGATGCAAAATCTGTCCAATTCATTTGGTTATCTTTATTTTCCAATATCACTTCTCCTGACTCAACCTGTCTAGGACCAGGTGACTATTAACCCATTAAATATTAATAGAAACTCTTACTATCTGCTGGTATATTTCTGGCGAGCACTCATACTAATATTTGCTTCTAAT
Organism: Chiloscyllium plagiosum; assembly: GCF_004010195.1. NCBI lineage: Eukaryota > Metazoa > Chordata > Chondrichthyes > Orectolobiformes > Hemiscylliidae > Chiloscyllium > Chiloscyllium plagiosum. The sequence continues at coordinate 42,264,176 of NC_057744.1, read as the reverse complement.
CCTGTTTTGGTCATTCTTTGTTTTTTGTATTTAATCCACTCTTCTGACCTTCCATCTACCTTTGCACAATTTTATGCTTTTCCTTCTAGTTTGATACCTGAACCTTTCTAGTTAATCATGGATACTGGGTCCATCTCTTAGAATTTTTATTTTTTGGTATTTCTGTTCCATGTATTCTGAAATATTTCCTTAATGTCTGCCATTGTACCCCTACTGATCTGTCCTTTAACAGAATTTACCAATTCACTTTAACCTGCTCTGCTTCTATTCCTTCATAATTGTCCTTATTTATACTTGTTGAAAATAAATCTTAGACCCACTCCATCTTTCTTCAAACTGAAAATTAATTTCAATCATTATCGTTCCCTACCTATCACTATGAAGTCATTACACAAATAAGTCTTCTGATACAGTGGTGGTGCCCTTTCTTCAGCCAGAAGGGCTGCTTTCACATTCCTGCTGTCCTTATTCCTTTAAATTCCAACGAGTACTGGCCAAACCTACTCAGCCTCTCCTCAAAAAACAGTCCCTTCCATATCCAGGATCAGCCGAGTGAATCTTCTCTGAACTGCCTCTAACGCCAGTCTATCCTTCCTCTGATAAGGGACCCAAAACTGCTTCAGTGATCTGGCTGTGGTTTGTTGCTACTTGGCAACCCTTACTCAGATCACCTTCAAACCTACGTGTGGCAGCAACATTGATTTTAAAATCGGAGATAGTTGGCAGCTTTCAATGCATAAATTGCAGCACTTTTCAAATAATGACAAATTGAGTGCAATCTGAGACTTTATTAGTCCTGTATCTTTCCATACTCCTATGCTATTACCACCAGCTTAGTCAACAGGAAATAATGGAGATTTATGGAAACCTCATCTTCAGCTTAGTAATTAAATTTAATTAGTCTGCATGCTGGGATAAGCTTACCACAGATGTCAGGGAAGATGTTTATTTTAAATTAAAAATCTTAAGTTATGAAATCATACGACCATAATTATTGACATGTTGATCTATGTTTTACTACACAATTACTAAAGATGTCCTGAATCCACAAATACGGGTTGAGGTAACTGCACTGCAAGGTGATGTTTATGATATTCAGCTAAACTTCAACGGACAGGACAGACGACTCAAAACCTTTACAAAGTGTCAGTTTGAGACAAATTATTCTATCCACTCCCCAAAATGTATTGCTAAGAAAAATCTCAGGAAGTACCCTACATGGCCTTGTTAAAGCAACTCTTCCACCCTTCAAATGCCAGCAGAATCTGACACTTTTCTTTGGCCCACATCCAGAGCATGCTCTCTGATATCTACTTGCTCAGACAGTGGGAGGGAGCACTGTGGAGCTGCCAACCTGTGTATTGTGCAAGATTGGTTTGGGGGATCGACAACTGGTGACTATGATGATTCAGCTGGCCCTTACACATCACCTTTTGTTTGTACAAGGAGACTCTGCAGTGCAAAGGAACAGTCTATTGTGACCTTGCAATGCAGCCACTTATTCCTGAGGAAGAGCCATGCCATTTCTCATCAGTTTGTGAAAAAGATTGAGTATCGCAAGGACTGCAATTCAAATATTTGTGAATAAAAAAGTGACAAAGCACCAAAATCTCCTTGGCTAATATTTCATTTACAGTAAGAGCCATAATTAACAGGACAATTAAAAACTTAAGGTGTTTCTTTTCTACACTAGCGCGCTGATCAACCAAATCTTTGCAATATCAAATCTGAAGGTCAGAAAGGACAATCCAATTGAGCATACTATTCAATGTTATACTTCCAAGGAATACCCCCTTAGGTTGAGAACAAGACTTACTTGGATTGCCACAGTTGTACCTTTTTCCATCCACATCGGCAGCGCTCAGCCTGGACTCCAGCCTCCACTGTGGCCACAACCAGAGGCTTGCAGTTCATAGGAGGGTGCTCACAAGGACGTGGCTTGACATCTGGAAAATACCCACCCAATGATTGGCAGTGCATGTTCATAGCTAACACCTATTCCCTATTTTCACCCAGTCTTTGCAAGATACTTGGGACAGGGCTAACAGAGGATGCCAAATTGGCATTCATGGATAGTGCAGGAGGAAAGGTTTTGGATTCCTGGATAATTGGGGTAGGTGGCAACTCAACAAACACAGGACAGTCTTCACCTGAACCTGAAGGGTACCAATATCCCTGGGGGGTGGGGACAAGGAGGTGGAAAAGAGGGGGGCAGGGCAGGGGGAATTTGCTAATGCTATTCAGGAGAGTTCAAACTAACACAGCAGGGGGATGGGAACCTAATTGTAGTACCACTATACAGGAGATTGAGAGTAGTGACATCAGGCAAGAAGGCATCCACAAGCAAGAAGTTGGTTTGAAGTGTGTCTACTTCAATGCCAGGAGCATCTGGAATAAGGTGTGTGAAACTTATAGCATGGGTTGGTACCTGGGACTTTGATGTTGTGGCCATTTCAGAGACATGGATAAAACAGGGACAGGAATAGTTGTTGCAGGTTCCAGGATTTGGATGTCTCAGTAAGAACAGAGAAGATGGCAAAAAAAGGGAGTGGTGTGGCATTGTTAGTCAAGGACAGTATTACGGTGGCAAAAAGGACGTTGGAGGACTCATCTACTGAGGTAATATGGGATGAGGTTAGAAACAAGAAAGGAGAGGTCACCCTGTTGTGAAATTTCTACAGGCATCTCAATAGTCCCAGAGATGTAGAGGAGAGGATAGCAAGGATGATTCTTGATAGGAGCAAGAGTGACAAGGTTGTTACGTGGAACTTTAACTTACCAGATATTGACTGGGAATACTATAGATGGGTAAGTTATTGTTCAATGTGTGCAAGAGGGTTTCCTGGCACAGTGTGTAGACAGGCCAACAAGGGACAAGGTCTACAGGTTAGATTTGGCCAGGGGTTAGATTTGGAGGTAGGTGAGCACTTTGTGATAATGACCACATTTAGTTATGTTCACTTTAGTGATGGAAAAAGATAGGTATATACCGCAGGGTAAGAGTTATAGCTGGGGGAAAGGCAATCACGATGCGATTAGGCAAGATTAAGGATGCGTAGGATGGGGAAGGAAACTTTAGGGGATGGGCACAATTGAAATGTGGAGCTTATTCAAGGAATGGCTTACTGCATATCCTTGCTCAGTCTGTACCTGTCAGGCAGGGAGGAAGTGGTCGAGCGAGGGAGCCATGGTTTACTAAGGAAGTTGAATCTCTTGACAAGGCGGTGGTGGCTTACGTTAGGGCGAGATGTGAAGGCTCACGTTAGGGCGAGATGTGAAGGCTCACGTTAGGGCGCTCGAGTGTTACAAGTTAGCCAGGAGGACCTAAAGAAAGAGTTAAGAGGAACCAAGAGGGGACTTAAGCCATTGGTGGATAGGATCAAGGAAAACTCTAAACCTTTCTATTGGTATATCAGGAATAAAAGAATGACTAGAGTAAGGTCAGGGCCAATCAAGCACAATACAGTGAAGTTGTGCATGGAGTCAGAGGAGATAGGGGAAGTGCTAAATGAATATTTTTTGTTAGTATTCACTCGAGAAAAAGAAATTTGTCAAGGAGAATACAGAAATTACATGCTACTAGACAAGATGGGATCGACGTTCACAAAGAGATAGTGCTAACAATTCTGGAAAGTGTGAAAGTGGATACATTCCTTGGGCTGTATGGGGTTTATCACAGGATGCTCTGGGAAGCCAGAGAGGAGATTGCAGAGCCTTTGGTTTTGATCTTTGTCATCATAGTCCACAGGAATAATGCCAGAAGATTGGAGGATAGCAAATGTTCAAGAAGGGGAGTAGAGATAACCCTGGTAATTAGAGAGCAGTGAGCCTTACTTTGGTTGTGGGTAAAGTGTTGGAAAAGGTTTAAGAAAGAGGACTTATCTAGACAGGATGAAGTTGATTACAGATGGTCAAAATTGTTGTTTTGTGAACAGTAGGTCATGCCTCACAAACCCTGAGTTCTTTGAGAAGGTGACCAAACAGGTGGATGAGGGTAAAGTGGTTGATGTAGTGTATATGGATTTCAGTAAGGCTTTTGATAAGGCTCCCCACACTAGGATATTGCGCAAAATACAGAGGCATGGGATTGAGAGTGATTTAGTGGTTTGGATCAGAAATTGGCTAGCCGAAAGAAAACAGAGGGTGGTGGTGGAAGGGAAAGATTCATCCTGGAGTTCAGTTACTAGTGGTGTACCACAAGAATCTGTTTTGCGTCCACTGCTGTTTGTCATTTTTATAAATGACTTGGATGAGGGCGTAGAAGGATGGGTTAGTAAATTTGTGGATGACAATAAGGTCGGTAGAGTTGTGAATAGTGCTGAAGGATGTTGTAGGTTACAGAGACATAGATAAGCTGCAGAGCTGGGTGGAGAGGTGGCAAATAGTCTGTTGAATGCGCAAAAATGAGTGAGAGGTGATTCACTTTGGAAGGAGCGACAGAAATGCAGAGTACTGGATTCATGGTAAGATTCTTGGTAGTGCAGATGAGCAGAGAGATCTTGGTGTCCACGTACATAGATCCTGAAAGTTGCCACCCAGGTAGATAGGATTGTTAAGGCGGCATACGGTGTGTTAACTTTTATTAGTAGAGGGATTAAAGTTTCAGAACCATGAGGTCATGTTGCAGCTGTATAATACTCTGGTGCGGCCACACGGAGTATTGCGTACAGTTCTCGTCACTATTATAGGAAGGATGTAGAAGCTTTAGAAAGGGTTCAGAGGAGATTTATTAGGATGTTGCCTGGTGTGGACAGAAGGTCTTATGAGGAAAGTGTGAAGGACTTGAGGCAGTTTTCATTAGCGATAGAAGGTGGAGAGGTGACTTGAGACATAAGATCAGCGGATTAGATAAAGTGGACAGTGAGAGCCTTTTTCCTCAGATGGAAGTGGATAGCACGAGGGGGCATAGCATTACATTGAGGGGTGATAGATATAGGACAGATGCCAGAGGTAGTTTCTTTACTCAGTAGTAGGGGTGTGAAACACTGCCTCTGCAACAGTAATAGACTTCCCAACTTTAAAGGCATTTAAATGGTCATTGGATAGACACATGGACAAAAATAGAATAGCATAGGTTAGATGGGCTTCAGATTGGCTCCACAGGTCATTGCAGAGGGCCAAAGGACCTGTACTGTGCTGTAATGTTCTATGTTGTGTGAATATGAGAGGCTTGAAGGAACATCGCACCAGCCCTGTCATCAAGGTGGAGAGGAGGAGTTAGGAAATTTCCCAGCTCAACTCACCTACCTCAGGAAAAAGAAAAGCCTGGGAAGTGAGAATTCTCTTTCGGGTTTAGCCCTTGGAGGGAATGGAGTGCCCTGGAGTCAGGCCCATCTCTCACAGAAAGGTAAAGGCCACAGGAGTTGTTGGGTACCAGGGTGAGTGGTGCCCTGGGCCATGGTCAGAGAGGTAAGCTAAAAAACTTGTAGGTTTGGACCATCACAACTGCCACATCCTCCCCATGCCAACTTATGCTAGTGCACTCACCCACCCCATTCCCTCATACTTTTCCTGCTGAGCTATACCCCTCCACTCACCTCCATTGACCATCGTGCATTCCATGCCCGTTCTCCCAGTATCTTCACTGTACAGTTAAGGGGACTAGTGGTACAGTTATAGTGACCCTACCTCTGAGCCAAGATGACCATGTTCAAATTCGAGATGGTGTGAAAAACGTTGCTGAACACACTAATGGACAAGACCAAACCCCCTCAAAACAGGTCAAGGATATGGCCTGGATTTGGTTGTTCAAACTACTAGGCTTTAGGCAAAACACATTTGTATTTTAACTGATGTAAAACTAACAAAATAATTTGGCACAACTTTAACTCCACCAGAATATTTAAAACATTATTAAACTATATTGTTCCAATGTGGCATCATCCCATAAACTCCCTCTCGGCAAAGGACAGTTCAGCAAAACAGGTTTCCCTCATTTGCAAGCTCCTCCAGTCCAGGTAAAGGATCAACATATTTTCTTTACTGTTAGATTAAGAGAACTCGGTGTTTTCCAACAAGAGAGATATACACCTAGAAGCTTCAACTCCAAAACCCCCAACTTTAACAACTGAAAACAAAACTAAACCCTGTGACTCCGCCCACTCATGCTGCTTGTGTCTCATTTTGAAAAGAAAGAGCCATTTCCTGCTTCCCATGGAGCAGACACCTGTGCACCAGCCTTACAACACCCTTCACGTTAACCCGGACATAACAAACCCCACTTCCTCATCTCCCTCCATAGCTCAGAATAATGATAAGCTATGGCCTTGCAGGAAGATAGGAAACTGGGGGAGGGCAAATTACATCATTTTAGATAGGAGCTAAGGAACATTAATTGGCAGGAACTATTATCAGGCAAGTCCATATTTGGCACGTGGGAATTGTTTAAGGACCTGCTGAGAGTTTGAAACTCGTATGTTCCAGTCAGGAGAAAGGACACTAATGGCAAGGTAAGAATCCCTTGGGTAACGAGGGTGGTTGTGAATTCAGTCTAAAAAAAGGAGAAAAGCAGCATGTGCCAGGTTTAGGAAGCTAAAGTTGGACAGGGCACACGTGAGGAAAAGGAGGAAAGTACGCAGGCAGGAATTAGGAGAGCAAGCAGGGGCCATGAGGTGTCCTTGGCAAGTAGGGTTGAAGACAATCCCAAGCATTTCTGTAAAAGCAAATTACTGCAGATACTGGAATCTGAAACCAAGAGAAAAATGCTGGAAAATCTCAGCAGGTCTGGCAGCATCTGTAAGGTGAGAAAAGCACTGATGTTTCAAGTCTAACTGACCCTTTGTCAAAACTTTGACAAAGGGTCAGTTAGATTTGAAATGTCAGCGTTTTTCTCTCCTTACAGATGCTGCCAGACCTGCTGAGATTTTACAGCATTCTCTCTTTTGGGCCCAAGGATTTCTATATCTACACATTCAAATCAAAAGCATAATTAGGGACAAGGTAGAACCACTCAAGGATAAAGGAGGGAACTTGTGCTTGGACACAGAGGACATGGGTGAGATCCTGAGTACTTTGCATCAGTATTCACCCAGGAAAAGGATGTGGAGGATAGTGAGATTACTAGGGCACTTGGAGACCAAGAACAAAGTGGTGTTGGATGTCTTGAAGAGCATCTAAGTCCCCAGTTCCTTATAGCATCTACCCCCAGGTTATAGACAGAGGCAAGAGGGGAGATTGCTGGGGCTTTGACCAAGATCTTTGCACCCTCATTAGCCACTGGAGGGGTGCCAGAGGACTGGAAAGTAACTAACATACATCCTAGGATGATGACGTCAGCTTGTATGAGGGGGCAGAACTACAAATTCAAGGGTGATAGATTTAAGACAAATGTCAGAGGCAGCTTCTTTACTCAGACAGTGGTAGGGTGTGGAATGCCCTACCCGCCAATGTAGTTAACTCTGCCACATTAGGGAGATTTAAACAATCCTTAGATAAGCACATGGATGATGGGATAGTGTAGGGGGACGAGCTGAGAATAGTTCACGGGTCGGCGCAACCTCGAGGGCCAAAAGTCCTGTTCTGCGCTATATTGTTCTATGTTGTTCCCTCTGCTCAAGAAAGGAAGTAGGGATAATCCAGGAAACTAGAGACCAGTGAATTTCCCATCAGTAGTTGGGAAGTTGAGAGAATTCTTAGAGATAAGATTTACACGCATTTGGAAAAACATGGCCAGATTAGAGATAGCCACCATGGCTTCATGCAGCACAGGGCAGGTCATATCTTACTAATGCAATTGAATTTTGAGATGGTGACGAATGTGATTGATGAGAGCAGAGCAGTGGATATTGTCGACATGGATTTTAGTAAGGCTTTTGTCAAAGTCCCTCATGGAAGGCTCATTCAGAAGATTAAAATTTGTGACTTGGGCATGCGGGTTCAGAATTGGCTTGCCCATAGAATGGGGAGGGTAGTGGTGTAACTGTGCTGTTCAGGCTGGAGGTCAATGGCTGATGTATTCCACAGGAATCTGTACTGGAAACTCTACTGTATGGGAGATATCTATAAATGACTTGGACAAAAAATGTAAATGGGTAGGTTAGTAAGTTTGCAGATGATAGAAAGGAATTGTGGATAGTGTAGAAGTTAAGGATACAGAGGGATATAGATCAGTTGCAGATATGGACAGAGAAATGACATAGTTATTAATCCACGTAGGGGAGATGCTGCACTTTGGAAGATCAAATGTTAAGGAAACAAAGTTAATGGCAGGATTCTGTACAGTATTCATGTACAGATGAATCTTGGAGTTCAAGTCCATAGCTCCCTGAAAGAGTCAATGCAAGTACAATGGTAAGGCAGCATATGCCATGCTTGCCTTTGTTGGTCAGGGAATTGAGTGCAAGAGTTAGGATGTCATGTTGCAGCTTTAAGACTTTGATAAAGCCACATTTAGAGTACTGCATTCAATTTTGGTCACCACATTAAGAATATGGAGGCTTTGGAAAGGTGCAGAAGATGTTTACAAGAATGCTACTTGGATTATGGATGAGAGCTAAAAGGAGAGGCCCTGTAATCTCAACTCCAAAGTATAAATTGCAGAATCTTTTCGCCCTTGATGCCTCCCTTTTGGTTAAGCAAACATTCCATGACAGAAGGGATCTATCGAGCAAACATTCCCTCGAGTGCAGCAATTTCAACTAACAAATAGACATCTGGGCTCTCAGCCAAGCCTCTATTTTATGTTCCATGAAATTTGCCAAAGACTGAGACATGCCTATCCAAGCAATGAAGACAAGCAGCTCCAGGGTTAGGTTACAGGATTATTACCAGGACAGTGAATGTGGCGTTTGGTATGCTTTCCTTTATTGGTCAGAGTACGGAGTACAGGAGTTGGGAGGTCATGTCGTGGCTGTACAGGACATTGGTTAGGCCGCTGTTGGAATATGGAGTGCAATTCTGGTCTCCTTCCTATCGAAAAGATGCTGTGGAACTTGAAAGGGTTCAGAAGACATTTACAAGGATGCTGCCAAAGTTGGAGGATTCGAGCTATAAAGGAGAGGTTGAACAGGCTGGCGCTGTTTTCCCTGGAGCTTCGGAGGCTGAGGGGTGACCTTGTAGAGGTCTATAAAATCATGAGGGGCATGAATAGGATAATAGACAAAATCTTTTTTCTGGCATTGGGGGGGGGGGGGTGGGGGAAGAGTCCAGAACTAGATGGCATAGGTTTAGGGCGAGAGGGGAAGGATATAAAGAGACCTCAGGGGTAACCTTTTCACACAGAGGGTGGTACATGTATAGAATGAGCTGCCAGAGGAAGTGGTGGGAGCTAGTACAACTGCAACATTTAAAAGGCATTAGGATGGGTACATGAACAGGAAGGGATTGGAGGGATATGGGCCAGGTGCTGGCAGGTGGGACTAGACTGGATTGGGATATCATGGTCGGCATGGACGGGTTGGACCGAAGGGACTGTTTCCATGCTGTACATCTCTATGACTGTTATGAGAAGAAGTTGAGTCGGTTGGGCATGTACTCAGTTTAGAAGAATAAGACATACAAGGTTCTTAGGAAACTTGACAGGATTAATGCAGAAAGGTCTTTTCCCTTTGTGGGAGAGTCTAGGACATTCAGACAGCATCTCAGAACATGAGGTTCCACATTTAAGACAGAGGAGGAATTTCTTCTCAGGATAGTGAAGCTGTGAAATTCTTTAGCATCGAGCACTGTTGAGACTGGGTAATTAAAACCTCAGATAGACAAATGTTTAATCAGAAACAGAGTCAAGGGTTGTAGGGAAAAAGGCAGGAACACAGTTGTGGATGATCAGGTCAGCCATGGTCTCATTGAATGACAAAGCAGACTATGGGCTAAATGGCCTACTTCCGCTCCTACACCTTAAGGCTTTGATGGCTGAGGAAACAAAGATAAAAACAAAATAAGAGCTCATTCACAGCTGCCCCTTGACCCAACAAATACTCCATGTCGTAAGCCTCTATTTTACAGTACTAGCTCATACATTGAATTATTGTGCTGCTGAACCAAAGTAATGCTGTCCCTTGGTATGGAAGTAAATCTGATGAGGTTATACTTGCAGGGTCTAGATAGAAAAAAATGACCTTCTTTAAACAGTTAGAGAGCATGATATGAGCATGACCTCTCCAAAGTGTTGACTGAATGACTACACAAAAGTCAACTGCTCAGAAGTTTCAACTTCCAATGTTTCTGGGGTCTCTGATACGGAGAGACAGTTGTCAACACTATATTCAAGTTGGAGACTTTGAGTTGGTTCAGATGCACTTACCTTCAGTTACCTTGGCAAAGATAGAGGAATAAAATCCACTTCAAATCCCAGGCAAACTATAAAATGACTGGCAGATTCATCCAGAAAATTAAGATGTATGGGATCCACAGTGACTTTGCACTGGAGTTCAGAATTGGATTGTCCGTGCAAAGCAGAGAGTAGTGGTGGAAGAGTGCTTTTCTGGCAGGAGGTCCAAGACTAATGGAGTTCCACAGGGATCCATATTGGGACCTCTTGTTTGTGATACATATAAATTACACTTGAAAATGCAAATGGGTGGGTTAGTAAATTTGCAGATGACACAGATCGGTGGAATTGTGGATAGTGTTAAAGGTTTTCAAAGGATACTGTGGGATATAAATCAGTTGCAGATATGGGTGGAGAAATGGCAAATAGAGTTTAATCCAAGTACCGTAAGGTGCTAAGTAAAAACTGTAGGACTTTGCAGTAAATAGAAACAAAAACAAATTTTTGGGAAAGTTCAGCAGGGTCTGGCAGCATCTGTGAAGAGAAATCAGAGTTAACGTTGCAGGTCCATTCGGAGGGTCACTGGACCGGAAATGTAAACTCTGATCTCTCTTCATAAGTGGGAGGTGTGGCACTTTGAGAGATCAAATGTTAAAGTTACAATTAATGGCAGGGCAGTGAACAGTATTGATGCACAAAGGGCTCTTGGGGCTCAAGTCCATAGCTCCCTGAAAGCGGTCACTTAAGTAGATAGGGTGATAAAGAAGGCATATGCCATGTTTGCCTTTATTGGTCAGGGAATGGAGTACAAGAGTCAGGATGTCATGTTGCAGCTGTACAAGACTTCGTTTCAGCCACACGTAGGGTATAGAGGAACCTCAACCATCCGGCATTCAATTATCCAAATATCAGATTGTCTGGCAAGGTCGCAAGTTCCCGATGCTCAGCTAAACAATTTTATCTGGCATTCGATTAACTGAACAAAATCCTCCCCACCTGTGTCCTTCAGATAATTGAGGTTCCTCTTTCTGTATTGTGTTTAATTCTGGTCTCCACATTACAGGAGAGATTTGGAGAAGGTGCAGAAGAGTTTTGCCAGAATGCTGCATGGATTAGAGGGTATGAGCTAAAAGGAGAGGCCAGAAAAAGCAGTGTTGCCTTCTCTGGAAGAACAGAGGCTGAGGGGAGATTGATAAAAGTCTATAAAAATTATGAGATGCATAAATAGGCTTTACAGTCAGAATCTTTTCCCAGAGTAGAAATGTCTAAAACTAGGGGCATGCATTTAAAGGGGAGGGGGGTGGGGGGGGAGGAAATTCAAAGAGAAGAGATGTTAGGGACAAGTTTTTTTTGTACACAGTGGTAGCAGTCTGGAATGTGGTGGAGGGAGATAGAAGAAAGGCATTTAATGGTTAAAGATAAGCATATGAATATGCAAGGAATGGAGGGATATGGACCAAGGGCAGGAAGAACGGATTCATTAAATTTGGCATCATGATCAACACACTGAGGGCCAAAGGGCCTGTGCTATACTGTTCTACGTGAGATGGTTTGTTGCACTTGCCCAGGGCATCAAAGGGAGTACAACTGGAATTCTGTGCATTGTTTTGTTCTAACTATTTAAAAAAAGAGAGATAAACAGAAGCAGCTCAGAGACTACTGATTTAAGTGATACCTGGGTTGGGTCATACAGTACAGAAAAAGACCCTTCGGTCCAACCAGTCACACTCTTCTGAGAAAAAGCTGGACAAACTGGACCCCTCATTGTTCCAAACACCAATTTTTGATGAACTGCAATGAGAGAGGGTGGTGCTGAAAAGAGCCAGGATAACTGAATATCTGAAGGCAGAGGTGGATTCTTGAACAACATGGAGGTCATTGGTCACGTTGGGGTGGGTGTGCAGAAAGAGAAGGGAGCCAGGGTAGGGGGCGAAGTGTGGAGCTGGGGTGGGAAGATGGGAAAGTAGACTTGGAGGTCACAATCACCAGTCCCAACCTTATTAAACAGCAAAAAAATCATGCTCATCCTTCATTCATATGTACAGTATGAACAGAAAATGCATTCACTGTCCTTGAAATAGGAGTATTTCCCCAGGGGAATGAGGGAGTTGGAGGGGCTGGACTGAAACAAATAGTTGAAGTTTTGTAAAGGTCAGGGAACCAAAATACAGACCAGAAGGACTGAGGGATTGCATGGGTGGCATTTACAGACAGTTTAAATTGCGTGAGATGAAACCTACTGTGGGGTGGGGGATTGTAGGGAGTTACAGAGCAAAGGATACACAGCTAGACAGCAGCATAGCTTTCAGAGTAATGGGAGGTTGGAAATCAATGTAATTGGTGAAGTCAACAAGGTCAAGATCATTTTGAAACACAGTCATGCAGCTCAAACAGGCCCTTCGGCCCAACTCTTCCAGGCCAGCCAAGTTTCCTAAACTAACTACAGCTCATTCTGTTGTAATTTGCACTTCTTCAGCATGAAATGGTTATAACATGATTGACGAATTGTGGACATTGTTTGCATAACGTGAACTTTCTACTGAATGGGTGTAATGACTTTCTATTAACGCTTTCTACAGTGTGATTTTCTGTAGCAGTTTTCCATAGCAAGGCTGTAGAGGAACACCAGTGTCGTGTTATAGCACAATGGCTTGTAGTTCCATTTGCATGCATTTGGCCACATCCTCCTGAACGTTTCCTACCTGTGTGCCTGTCCACATGACTTTTAAAATGTTCTAATTGTGCCCATCTCCACCACTTTCTGACAGCTCATTCCATATATACACACACCACCCTCTGCATGAAAATGTTGCCCCTCAGGTCCCTTTTAAATCTTTCTCCTCTCACCCTTAACCTATACCCCCTAGGTTTGGAGGAAGACCTTGCTGTTCACCTTATCTATGTCCCTCTTGATTTTATAAACCTCTATAAAGGTCACCCCTCCATCTCCTAACACTCCAGAGAGAGAAAAAGTCACAGCCTATTCAGCCTCTGATTGGTGAGTAATGGGAAAGGAAGGTGAACCTTTGGGAATGTAAAGTTCAGTTTAACACAGGTATCTACGCTGCACATTGACTGATCTTTGCTGGAATTCTAATCTCAACAGTTACCTCCCCTACAACAGCAACAGCTCAGAACTGAAACATTTGATTCACTAGCCCATCTTAGCAAGTATTTCTGGGAAATGCTGCAGATCACCATCTCTCTGGTCAAGTGCTTTTTCCAATTTTTCATGTTCCTATTATTGTCATATTTACCTAGGTACAGTGGAAAAAAAGAAGTTTGGTTTTGTTTGCAGGACAGGCAGATCATTTCATAAGTGCATTAGGAAACAGAGCAAGGTGTATAGACGGTTGCAGAGACGGTGCATAAAGCGCGAGACCATTACATTTAAAAATTTGAAGAGGCCATTCAGCAGTCTAACAACAGCAGAGAAGAAGCTGTTCTTGAATCTGTTGGTCTGTGTGTTTAAGTTCTGTGTCTTCTGCCCGATGGAAGAGGTGGGCAGAGATTATAACTGGGGTGGGAGGGGTCTTGGACATTGGCAGTCTTCCCAAGACCCAGCAAGTAGTACAGATGGAGTCAACCGAAGGAAGATTTGTCTGGGAGATGGACTGGGCTGTGTTCACAATTCTCCTGTCGATTAGAAATAAGAAGAGTTCTTGGGTTTGAAATCATTCCTGCTCAGAGTCCTGTTTTTCAGAATTACAGCCACAATTCAGTGGAGTGGTGGGAAACCCATCACTGTGGTGGGAAGACAATTAGTTCTTGCCTTCAGAATGGATTTCCATCAATCCAGTAACACTAAATGACACGAATGCTTGTGTTCTTACCGTCATAAAGCACTCGGAACATATTTATCTGTAGAAAAGAAAGAAAGTATTACTAGAATTACTAAACAGGGAAGCTGAAGCCTATAGATCAGATCCATTAACTGATAAGTGTTAGTGTTAAATTATTACGGTCATTTAACACTAAGGCTTTAGGGCTGGGAAAGACAAAACCTCTATTGAATAATATCTCAGCTCACGTACGTACACTAAGTAGGGTGGTGGTGAACATGGGCGGGGCGGCAAGGGGGAATAATCTGCATTCAGAAAACATATCATACAAAAGGGTGGAGGAGGAGATCTAGAATCTCTTGGCTCCACAGCCCCTGTAAAACAAAGTCACTAAATTTATCCAACAATAAAATATTAATCTAATCTCATCAAGAGGGTGACAGTGGAAGGCTCTGGAAGGTTATAAACTGGTAGCGGACAGCCGCCTCAATGGGCTTCTACTTGGCAGTACTAAGTTAAAAATCACAACACCAGGTTATAGTCCAACAGGTTTAATTGGAAGCACACTAGCTTTCGGAGCAACGCTCCTTCATCAGGTGGTTGGAGGACACAATTGTAAAACAAAAGTTTTGTGATTTACATATGAAAGAAGTGAAACTATCATGGTATTCACACAGATGAAAGATTCAACAGACAATCAAGGGTTTTTTCAATGTATAATTTCAGTTACATCACACTGTAAACTTTTGCTATCAATTCTGTGCCTTACAATGGTGTCCTCCACAACCACCTGATGAAGGAACGATGCTCCGAAAGCTAGTGTGCTTCCAATTAAACCTGTTGGACTATAACCTGGTGTTGAGATTTTTAACTTTGTCTACCCCAGTCCAACACCGGCATCTCCAAATCATGACTACTTGGCAGTGGCAGAGAGTCACAGGAAAACAAGCCCTTGTTAGCTGGATATTTCTTCTACATTTCTGCTTGGTCAAGTTGTTTAAATCAAGGAAACCTTATTACAGCTGAAGACAACAGTCACTTTTAATAAATATTTAATAATGACAGTAGAGATGGCTGGACAAGCAGTATGTTGCAGCTGCATTATGTGGGAGCTGGTGGACACTGATCATATCTGCAGCAAGTATTGGCTGGCCAAGGAACTTCAGCTCAGAGGGGACGAGCTGGAGTCTGAGATGTGAGCACAGTGATACAGCAGGAAAGAGTTCTTGGGAGACCAGTATACCTTTTAGGTTAGTTACATCAAATTTGGTTCAAGGTCAGGTAGAAGAGGCTGAGACTATGGGTTGAGGAATGTTTGGGGATCCAGAACTCTGCTTTGGAGTAACCTCATCCATTATCCTTATTGAATAAGTACAAGGTTCCTGTTCCCAGTGTGGGAAAGAGCAAAAGTGCAGGGTGGATGAGCAAACTCGCCACAGCACAGTGGTACAAGTGCCATTCAGTGGGGGACGGAGTAGAAAGAGAGTATATTGCAGTAACAGAGGATAGCATCATTTGGGAAATAGATACTGTTGTCTTTTGCAAAACTGGAGGGTCCCAAAGGCTGTGTTGTCAAGGTTCAGGTCATCTCTTCTGGACTGGATAGGAATTGAGGGCAGGGAAAAGGATCCAATTGTCCTGGCCCATGTAGGTACCATGATATAGAAAGGACAAGGAAAGAGATTCTCCAAAGGAGTTACAAGTTGCTTGGAGCTAAATTAGAAAGCAGAACCACAAAGATACTAACCTCTGAATTAGTCCTTCAGCCACATGCAAGTTGGTGTGAAATAAATACGATGAGAGGGGTAAACATGAGGCTCAAAGATGGGTGTGGGTGAAGTGGGCTCTCACTCACTGGGCACTGTCACTAATACTGGGCAAAGAGCTGTGCTTTCAGGACCAGCCACACCTGCACATTGCTGGCACCACAGTCCTGTCGAATTGTATAATCAGTGTATCAGAGAGTCCCTACAGCGTGGAAACAGGGCATTTTGGTCCAACAAGTCCACACCTCAATTACTGTTAAGTCTTTCATCTTTTAGAATGGGCTGCAGATTTCAGTTCATTAATATTTTATAAATTCCTACTTTGGAAATAGAACTATTCTGACTCAAGATTGGGATACAGACTGACTCACTTCACACCTTTAATACATTGTCTGAGCAGAAATGTCATTTTTTTAAAATGTAAAAACTGTAACACTTGAGAATGTGATAGCTCAATGTGTTAGGCCTTTATTCGTTAGAGCTTAGGGAAAGAGAGAGTGGGGGTGTGGGGATCTTATTGAAAACTATATGATTTTGAGGGGGCTCAACAGGGTGGGTGTTAGGAAAAGGTTTCCACAAGTGGGACAGTCTCAAACAAAGGTGAGATAGCTACAGAATAAGGGGACATTCGTTTAAAACTGAGAAAGAGGAATTTCTTCACTCAGAGGAGAGTGCATGTCTGGAATTCTCTATTCCAGTCAGTTATGGTGGATTGATCTCAAAGCATCAAAAGAGAAGGGAGTTAGATTGGAGATTGGAGGGTTGAGGGCTATGCGCAGCTGGCAGAAAAACAGTACATCAACCAGGTCTTGTTGGATGGTGGGCTACAGAACAAAAAGATACATGTCATGAGACCGGAGTTAAGTAAAATTGGCACAGTAGTGAGGACAGCCAATAGCCTATGATTCCACAAAGTTGACATGAACAAGAAACCTCCTCTATGGTAAAGAAAACTTGAGACAAAGACCTCAACCTCAGAAATTAAACTCAACTGAGTGCATTATCTTCCTGACCTACTTGACGATGCATTTTTCCTTTCTGAAGATGGATCTGAACATTGGACAATCCTAATTTAAATTTACACAGTGATGATGATCTTCAATTACTGTACTCTTGATTGAGCACCCACCACCATGACATCAACCCAGAATGGAATTGTACTCTCTATATTCACAAGTACTGGAGAGTTACAGCCTGATATTTAAATGCCTGAAAACCCCACAACTGATAAAAATGTCCCCGAATTGTTAAGTTAGGTTTCGCTGTGCTAATGTGATGGTTTATCGCTGCTACAATAATGCATCCCAAGGTAATAGTGTTGGACTGAAACCTGATAAGGAAGAGTACAGTTCATTGTAAAGAACCCAGTCTATAGCTAGGAACACTGATCAAGTTCCTTGACATTATCTGAAATTAGAGTTGAACTAATTTCTAAGCTAGCAATCAATTCGACTGGATAAGTTTACCTTGCTGTTGGGGGTCAGTGCTGTCAAACCACTTGCAGCCCCACCCATCCCCTGAAAATAAAAGTCATCCAGACAGAGGGGAGGTGAAGCTTTCATAGAGCCAGAGCTGTACAGCACGGAAACAGACCCTTCGGTCCAACCCATCCATGCCAACCAGATATCCCAACCCAATCTAGTCCCACCTGCCAGCACCCAGCCCATATCCCTCAAAACCCTTCCTATTCATATACCCATCCAAATGCCTCTTAAATGTTGCAATTGTACCAGCCTCCACCACTTCCTCTGGCAACTCATTCCATACCCGTACCACCCTCTGTGTGAAAAGGTTGCCCCTCAGGTCCCTTTTCTATCTTTCCCCTCTCACCCTAAACCTATGCCCTCTAGTTCTGGACTCCCCCACCCTAGGGAAAAGACTTTGCCTATTTACACTATCCATTTCCCTCAATTTTGTAAACCTCTAGAAGGTCACCCCTCAGCCTCCAACGCTCCAGGGAAAACAGCCCCAGCCTGTTCAGCCTCTGCCTATAGCTCAAATCCTCCAACCCTGGCAACATCCTTGTAGATCTTTTCTGAACCCTTTCAAGTTTCACATCTTTCAGATAGGATCTCCAGGAAGTCTTCCCCCTCTAACGTCTTTGAACCGGTGCTTCATGGCAAATGAATGCCTGCAATTACTCCAACCCAAAATTCCAAGCTTTTTACATTGAAAGATACCCGCCATCTTAAATGATCCAGCTGCAAACATCTCTGCTTTACAATTTATTATCACAGATTTCACATTTTTCCAAGTCATCAGCCAGCTACAAGATTATCCTCCCAATGTTTTCACTGAGGCAGTTATCAAAGATGATGAAAATAAATAACCCAAACAAATCGCTAATGATGGAACTTCACCAGTGACCAACCCCATCCACCTTACCCATATCTCCTGCACAGAGCTGCAACATTAATAACTGTCCTTTCAACGTACACAATTGAATTCATTATTTCAATCACTACCCAGTTTTACATTGCAGCTTATTTTCCAATATGGAGAAGGATAAATTTTTAACCAAGTTTGGCAATAAATTATATAAAATATTCAGATAAATAGGATCAAAGAACTATGATCTTTAAAGGAAAATTAAAATGGTTTTTGTCTTGTTCCACTTGAATGGGATTACTTGCTAGACCCTGAAAAAGACACTTGAATATAATTACCTTTTTACAGAAGTGACAAACGAGAGCCCAGACGAAAAAAAGCTCCATTTGGCAAGAGAAGCAGAACTGGAAAGCAAATGTTTTCATCGTTAGTCACTTTCAGATCTGGAAACACAGGATACTCTGAAGAAACAGGAAATGACCTCGGATACTGATGATGCATCCCGTTGCCTGAAAGGTGTGGCGTGCATCATGGAGACCAGGAAGAATGAACGTTTCAATATTTGGCCAACACAAAGTACACTGTCTCTACCTCATGAGGCTTCGTATACTGCAAACATTTGCTAACCTGACTTGTCAAAATCAGCACATAGTTCCCAAAATTAACAATGTACAACAATGTGTAGTATCAAAAATATCAACTGAATCCCAGAGGGAACAACTAGGAACCAAAAGAGAAAATATGAGGGAGATGAGTGTACTGGAACTCTATTTTTGAGATTGACAAGACAAGTAGAACCAGGATGTGTCATTTGAAGGTTTTAGTGGTCTTTTCTGCCTGGGACCTCTGGAAATGGATTTAAAAAGTGGAAAATGTCAAGGGCCATTGATGTGTATCTTCTTGATCAGAGACTAAAAGGGAGAAGATGGTTTATTGTCAGGCCCACCCCTGTACAGGCATCCTCACTCCTAGCTGGGGATGCTGGTAGAAACACTGCAAAGCCGCATAGAAAAACCAGAAGTACATTCAAACTGTAAGGATTCGCAATGGAGTGTAATCCCATCCTCACTCAACATGCTCCCTTTGGCAATAAGCATTCATTGAAAGCCTCAGCTGAAATGCACTTCAATGCAAATGCCACAAAATAGATCAAACAGTAGAGCACAGGAACAGGCCCTTTGACACAACAGGTCTGTGCTGGCCAGGGTGCCATTCTAAACTAATCCCACCTGCCTGCATATGGTCTATATTCTTCTATTCCCTGCCTGTTCATGTGTCCGTCCGAGTGCAAAAGCATTCCAAGTTAACCGAACCTCCCCCCTCAGTTTACACTCCAATCCAGGCAACATCCTGATAAACTGCTTTCACCCTCTCCAAAGCCTTCACATTCTTCATCTGTGGTGACCTGAACTTCACACAAAATGTGGCCTGACTAAAGTTTTACAGAGATGTAAATTGACTTGCCAACTTTTGTACTCCGTGCCCGAACCAATGAAGGCAAGTATGCTTTATGCCTTCTTTATTACCTTGTGTTGCCAGTTTCAGGCAGCTCTGGACTTACCCTCTCTAAATAATAGCTGAGATGTGGCGGTGTCCGTGTTGGACTGGGGTGGATGAAGTCTAAAATCACGCAACACCAGGTTGTAATCCAACAGATTTATTCAAAAGCGCAAGCTTTCGGAAGTTCCTCAGTTGCCGGAGGAAGGAACAGGGGCTTTGAAAGCTTGCAGTTTCAAATAAACCTGTTGGACTATGACCCAATGTGATTTTTAACATCTAAGAATCAGTGGAAAATGTCATCATGCTGTTTCAACACTGCAATATGTGCAAGTCACTCAAGAGTGGCTCAGTCCATCTTTTGCCTACACATTGGGACACGTTCTTTCAGAGATCCAATTCTCTTTAAACCACCCAGAAATGTGAAGTTTCCAGTTCTGTTTGCCATAAATTGGACACATTTGTCTGCTCCATTGGAACAAAAGGGAAGAAAAAAA
This sequence comes from Chiloscyllium plagiosum, assembly GCF_004010195.1. NCBI lineage: Eukaryota > Metazoa > Chordata > Chondrichthyes > Orectolobiformes > Hemiscylliidae > Chiloscyllium > Chiloscyllium plagiosum. Next base: position 42,244,099 of record NC_057744.1, on the reverse strand, counting down.
ACTAAGGAGGAAAATCAAAACTATTAACCATGATCATTTTCACACAAGTCTCCCAAGAGTTCAGTCATATATTGAAATATGTATTCTGTACAAATATAGTCAAACTGGAGCCTCATTTCCCTATTCTCCTACTAAAATTCTAGAAGCTATGGAGTCTGTGTTCAAATACTGTCTTCTAGACATTTCAGAAGCTATGGGCTCAAAGAGCACCATGGATATTCTAGATTGCTCAAAATTCTTGAGCACCTGAATTTTTTCTAATAGAGACTGATGAAGCCCAACAAATATTGGGTTCTGCCAGATAGTAGAGAGCAGGAATAATTGCACCGATACTCACTTTGTCTTTCACCATCCTGCGATTTCCCACTTCTCTTTTCGTTATGATCTGACAACTGCACACAAGTTCTTTGATGTAAAGTGATGAAGCATAATGAAATTCCTCCTGTATAGGGTCAGAAGATAAAAGTCACAACCACTCAGGCCAGAAACAAGTCGGCAAATATGTCACGTGTTGGCTGTTAACTGAGGACAGATGTTGCCTGATTTGAGTATGTAAAGGGCTAAAAAGCAGTCCATACTGCTCAGCTGTGGTTTTCGAATGGGAATGCTATCCTACTGCCACATAGTTATCATCTTTCTTTAAATTGAAGCCGAGATGCTACAAACATATGGATGAACAATCATTTTAGAACTTCCCCCACGACCATCCTTACTGAGAGGTCAGCATCTAACTTGTGCAGACAAGGGAGGAAACGGGTACTTTGAATTCCACCCTGGTCAAATTTAGCATTCCTTATGAAACTTTCAATTTCAAGACACATTGAAGCTATCCCTGTCACTGGGAATCAATTTGCGATTTGCACGCATTGGTCACTGGGAACAAAATTCAAGCAGATGAAGAAAATGCAAACCTATTTATGACAAAACTTGCTGAGTGTTTTATGTTTCAGTGACAGGAGGGGTACATTAGTGCAGTCTACATACCAACAAGACATGAAACTGAATCGGCTTACAACGGATGCCAAACATAAGTAGAGAGAAATCAAATGATTAAACTTCATAGAAGAAATTAGATTTTATTTCAGCATATTGTAAAACGTCATCATATATGGTTGGAGCTGTGATTTCTTCCTGAGATAAGGACCTAAATATGGAATATGAAGAAGCTGAGATACACCTCCAATCTATTTAATTTGTGGACTTTGATTGCCTTTTAAGACTCTACACCATTTTATGAATACTTGTCATATGGCGGATAAACTGTTGCAAAGGTTTAGAATATACACGTTTCAAACCCAGGTCCCAGGTGCTGGGAGGCAGCAGTGCTAACCACTGAGCCACTGTGCCAGGTTCAAACTGCTGAAAAATCTCAGAAGGAATAAAACCAGATAGACCATCTGGTATCAGTCTAGACACTGGGATCAATAATGGCAAACATAGCTCTGTTGATTCTGTAAAATCCTTCCGAGCCCCCAACAATGGGACAGCAGTGTCTCAGACTAGCCACGCAACAGCCTGACAATGTCCAAGTCATTACTATCACCATCCCTGGATATGCCCTGTCCCACTTGCAGAACAGACCTAGCAGAGGTGGTGGCAGTGGTATATAGCCAGGAAGGAGTTGCCCTTGGAGTCCTCAACATTGACACCAGACCCCATGAAGTCTCATGGGCAAGGGAATCTCCTGATTACCACATACCATCCTCCCTCAGCTGATAAGTCAGTACTCTTCCATATTGAGGACGACTTGGAGGAAGCACGGAGGATGGCAAGAACACGAAATGTACTCTAGGTGGGGGACTTCAAAGATCACCAAACGTGACACTGCAGCATGACTGATTGAGCTGATCAGGTCCTAAAGGAAATGGGTGCTAGATGGAGTCTGCAGCAAGTGGTGATGGAATGAACAAAAGGGAAAGCATACTTGACCTTATCCTTACCAGTCTGTCTGCATCTGTCTGTGACAGTATTAACAAGTGACCAGAGTCCTTGGGGTGTGAAGCTGCTGCTCAATTAACAAGGTTACGCTTTCCTTGGCCTTTTTATTTTCAGAGAAGTCATAAGTGACAGACTCCAAAAAGTCTGGGACTGTAAGGTTTTAGGACCAATTTGATTACAGCTAACAGATACTGCTTCAGGCAAAGGGCTTTCACCTTTTCAAGAAAGAACACTTGTACAATGAAAGGGGAGCAGTCAGTTCTCCCAGCTCAGCTTTTCTCTGGCTTGGTTTGGTTTTTAGCAGGAGTGTGGAAAAAGCTGCTGGACCTAAAGCAGCAGGCCCAGGCTGGTACTCGCTTTCTCTGACATCTATCCTGTAATCCGTGACTTTACCTTTTGTGCTGAGGGGTGTTTAGAGGGATTGTTGCAAATCTTTGGGACAGTATTGTTAAGTTGGGATAGTGTGTTGAAGTTTTGGAGAGGTTAAGTTATTCTGTTTTTTTGTTTGTTTCATTCTGTAATCTTGTAAATAAATTCAGTTTTGTTTAAAACTAAGAGCGGATTCTCTCCTGGAATGTCCACTTTACAGCTGCTTAAAGCAACTAGCAAAGATGGGTCCAGGCTACTGTCTTGGAATGTTTTGAGGGGGCCCTGCCTGGTCTATAACAGGGGAGACAAAGTCACACCTTCACACTGAGAATACCCTCCATTGTGTTGTATGGCACTATCACAGTGCAAAATGGAACAGACTTAACAGATCGAGTGAGGATATCAACAATATCAAAAGGATTTATTATATATAGTATATACCGTATCATATTATATGATACTAGATATATGACTCCTCAAGAGGGGTCTCTTGGTTCGAGATCGGCCAAAAGAATAAATGGTCTGCACAAAAGCAAGGGTCATTAGTTTATTGAATTAAGGCACCAACTCAGGTCTGGGCACCTATAAGGTTTTGTAGGCCATCAACAGCAGAATTGTACTCCAGCACAATCTACAACATGATGGCCTGGTATATCCCCCAGTAAACCATTATTATCAAGCCAGGGGATCAACTCTGGCTCAATGGAGGGGGCAGGAGGGCATGCTAGGAGCACCACCAAGCATTCCTAGCAATTAAGTGTCAACCTGATGAAGCTACCAAACAGGACTACTTGCATGCCAAACAGCATAAGCAGCAAGGTGATAAACACAGCTAAGCAATCTCGCAACCCTGCCAGATCCAGTTACGAATGGTGGTGGACAGTTAACTAACTCACTGGAAGGGGTGTCCACAAATATCCCCATCCTCAATGACGGAAGAATTCAACAGTATAAGTGATAAAGCTGAAACATTTACAGCAATCTTCAGCCAAAAGTGTCAAGTGGATGATCCAGTAGTTCCCAACATTACAGACAGCAGTTTTTAGTCAATTTGGTTCACTCCACGTGATATCACGAAATAGTTGGAGACACTGGATATTGCTAATTCTACAGGCACTACCAACAATCTGGCAATCATCCTGAAGGAGTGTGCTCCAGATCCTGTGTCACCCCTAGTCAAGCTCTTCCAGGACAATTACAACATTGGTATCCATCAACAAACGGGGAAAATTGCCACGAAAATTACCTTTGGGTATGTTTTGTACACAAAAAGTAGGACAAATCCAACCCAGACAATTACAGCACGATTAGTCTACTCTTGACCATCAATAAAGTGATGGAAGGTGTCATGAACTGTGCTGTCAAGCAGCAATAACCTGCTCACTGACACCCAGTTTGGGTTCTGCCAGGGCCACTCGGTTCCTGACCTCATTACAGCCTTGGTTCAAAACGTAGCCGAAAGAGCGGATTTCCAGAGGAGGCGCAAAAGTAACAGTCTTTGACAAAAAGGCCACAATTGATTGAGGTTGGCAGCAAACAGCCTGAGCAAAACTGGAGTCAGAGTCAGGGGCAAGCTGTCTGCAGGTTGAAGTTGTACCTGGTCCAAAGGAAGATGGTTGTGGTTTGTGGATGTCATTCACCTCAGCGCCCAGACATTTCCGAGAGGGTGTCCCTCAGGGTAGTGTGCTCGGTCTAACCATCATCAGCTGCCTTAATGCCCTTATCTCCATCATAAAAGAGAGAGAAGTGGGGGATGTTCACTGATTACATAACGTTCAGCACTATTATGACTGAAGCAGTCCATGTTGAAGTGCAATAAGATCTGGACAATATCCAGGCCTAGGCTGACAAGCAGCAACTATCATCTGTGCCACACAAATGCCAGGCAATGATCATCTCCAATAATTGATAACCTGACCATCACCCTTTGACGTTCAATATCATTTAGTATTACCGAAACCTCCACCAAAACATCCTAGGGTTACCAATCTGCAGAAATGGGACCGTTGAAATAGTGGTTATAACCACAAGTCAGAGGCTAGGAATACCACAGCAAGTAATTCCCCACCTGACTCTTCAAGCCTATCCACCATCTATAAGGCACAACTCAGGAGTATGTTATAATATTCCCCACTTGCCTGGATGGGTGCAACTCTAACACCACAAGCAGCTCCATACCATCCAGGACAAAACTGCCTGCCTGATTGGCACTGCATTCACAATCAACTCCCTCCACCACCAATGTTCAATCGCAGTAGTGTGTGTTTTCTACATGGGGCAGCTCTGAAGTGCACCACTTCGACAGCACCTTCCAAACCCATGAGTACTTCCATCCAGAAGGACATGGGCAGCAGATACATGGGAACACCCCACCCCCTGCAAGTTCCACTCCATCCTGATTTGAAAATATATTGCCGTTCCTTCAGTGTTAGCAAATCAAAATCCTGGAATTCCCTCACTAATGGTCTATCTACAGCACGTAAGATGTAGGAACAGAAATTAGGCCATTCAGCCCATCGAGTCTACTCCACCATTCAATTGTGGCAGCTAAGTTTCTCAACCCTATTCTCCCATTTTCATCCCATAACCCTTGATCCTCAAGAACCTGTCTCTGCCATAAGTATAATCAATGGCCTGGCTTCCACAGCCTTCTGTGGCAGTGAATTCCACAGACTCACCACTCTCTGGCTGAAGTCGTTTCTCCTGATCTGTTCTAAAAGGTCTTCCCTTTGGTTCTAAGACTGTGCCCTCAGGTCTTAGTCTCCCCTACCAATGGAAACATCTTCCCAACATTGACTGTCCAGGCCATTCAGAATTATGTTTCAATTAGATCCCATCCCTCTCAAATTCATCAAGGAGAAAGCCAGAATCCTGAAACATTCCTCATACATTAAGCTTTTCATTCCTGACCATTCTCATGAACTTGCTCTGAACATGCCCCAGGGCTAATACATCCTTCCTTATAGATGGGGCCCAAAACTGCGCACAATACTCCAAAATGTGCACTAACCAGAGCTTTATAGAGCCTCAGAAATACATCCCTGCATTTATATTCAAGTCCTTTCAAAATAAATGCCAACATTGCATTTGCCTTCCTAACTGCTGACTCAACCTGCAAGTATACCTCGAGAGATTCCTGGACTAGAACTCCTATGTCCCTTTGCACTTCACATTGCTGAATTTTCTCCCCATTTAGGAAACAGTCCATACTTCTATTCTTCCTACCAAATTGCATAGCCTCACACTTTCCCACATTGGGCAAAGAAGTGGCAGATGGAGTACACTGTCCCAACCTTTCCAAATCCTTCTGCAGCCTCCTCACCTCCATGCCTCCTGTCCCTGTGTCACCTGTAGAGTTAGCCAGAACGACCTCAGTTCCTTTGTCTAGATCATTAGTATACGAAGTGAAAATATGCAGTCCCAGCACTGAGCCTTGCGGAACACCTGTCACTGGCTGCCATCCTGAGAAGGACCCTTTATCCCCACCCTCTGTTTCCTGCCAGACAGCCAAATTTCTATCCAGGCTAGCATCTTGCCTCTACCAGCATGGGCCCTTGCCTTACTCAGTAGCCTTCTGTGTGGCACCTTGTCAAAAGAACTTCTTGAAGTCCAGGTCCATTGGCTCTCCTAGATCTAAACTGCCCATTATTTCCTCAAAGAATTCTAAGATTTGTCAGGCATGACCTCCCCTTCTTGAAGCCATGCTGACTTGGCCCTATTTTACTATACACTTGCAAATATTCAGGAATCTCGTCCACATGCACTGCAGTGATCCAAGAGGAGGGTTAGCCACCTTCAAGGGCAACTAGGGACAGGCAATAGATGTTGCCTAACAACATCCACATCTTATGAATACAAGATTTACACCCATTTCTCCCACCATTTACACACCCTACACTCCTCCCCTCACCACCTCTTACTACACTTTCTCTTAAGGGTGTTGCTTCATAGAAATGTCCAGGCTGCTTGAAAATTTTGGGTGGCATAATTCCCCATTCATTCAGAGCACCCTCCAATAATCTTGAATGTTTCCAAGTTGGAATGGCTCATTTTAGCTCTCAAATCTTTCATCAGATCACTTCCTCAACATTCTATTTCAGAGCTACTTTCCAGAGAGTTAATCACAGACCAAAAATGATCACTTTTATGCTGTATGTACATTTCCTTTGAATCATTCAAATGCCAGCTCATTGATAGGGCCCAGGAGACACTTAAGGCACCAAATTAAAACAAGCTTCAGGAACAAAAGGAAACCCAATATATGCACGTCTCTCCTCTGCTGTTTGCGATTGGTGCAATGTGCACTTCTGTTAAAGATGTTGACAATACATAACATGAGATTCACCAATCCCAGGAGGAGACTCCAAATCTAATAAATGCATTTATTTAGAGTTGTTGGGAAACATATTATTGTTGGCAGCAACTTACAATTTCCACGTATTCATAACCCATGCACAAAGCCTTGCTCATCAGTGTAGGAATTTGGAATTTATATTTGTCCTTAGAGCCCCATGTGAGGCTGGTTGCATCCGTCCAAGATATAGGCTTTGTTGACATCTCTTCTGGAGGCATGCCTACAAAATAAGGAAGAGCATCTTTTCATAAATCTAGAAGTCTTCATTTCAGGAATGCCATCTGTCACAGATACAACCAATTAATTGAAATGTTGAGACATACTGACAGACAGCTAAACCCAGTCAATATCCAAATTCCCAACAATTGCAACAGCAGAAAGGATATGAATGGAATAGGCAATCCATTATGTTCCTCATTCAAGGGGAAAGTGAGGACTGCAGATGCGAGGGGTAGGAGAATCAAAGTTTCAGACACAAGCCCTTCATCAGGAATCAATGCCCGAAGAGACAATTCTCCTGCTCCTCTGATGTTGCCTGACCTGCTGTACTTTCCCAGCACCCACTCAACTGTTTCTCCCTCAGGAGTACAAGTACAATAACAGTTACAAGAAAAAGGCATCTGTGTCTTTTGCACATTGTAGAATTACCTCATCTGAATGAAAAAGAAGAACATATATCCAGGGGAAAGGCAAATTCCCAGGGACAAGTAATGAGTCTGTATTCAGTTACTGTCAGATCAGAGTTTTATATAGAAGTGTGATGTATTTGATCTATTTCTGGCCAGTATTCCACAGGAAGTTTATGCAAGCTTTGAGGGCAGAATAGACAACTAAACTAATTCTGAACTTAATGTTGAAGAGTCTGGGATGTTTTCATTTACAAAAAATGATCATAATATTGCAATTGATGTATTCAAAGTTAGAGCAAGATAGAATAATATTGGATGCGCAAGTGGGAAAAACATTGAAATACGTAGAACGTTACAGCACAGTACAGGCCCTACGGCCCTCAATGCTGTGCCAACCTGAAGCCTATCTAACCCACACTATTCCATTTTCATCCATATATCTATCCAATGACCATTTAGATGCCCTTAAAGTTGACAAGTCTACTATGATTGCAGGCAGTGTGTTTCACACCCCTGAGTAAAGAAACTACCTCTAACATCTGTCCTATATCTATCACCCCCCATTTTAAAGCTACATCCCCTCATGCTAGCCATCACCATCCAAGGAAAAAGGCTCTCACGGTCCATCCGATCTAATACTCTGATCATCTTGTCTGCCTCTTAAGTCACCTCTCAACCACCTGCGCTCTACCAAACGCAGCCTCAGGTCCCTTAGCCTTTCCTCATTAGACCCTCCCTCCATACCAGACAACATCCTGGTAAATCTCCTCTGAACCAAAGTCTTCCACTTCCTTCTTATAATGCGGTGACCAGAACTGACGCAATACTCTTAAGTGTGACTGCAGCACAGCTGCAGCATGACCTTGTGGCTCCGAAACTCAATCCCTCTACCAATAAAAGCTAATACACCATATGCCTTCTTAACAACCCTATCAACCTGGGTGGAAAATTTCAGGAATTTATGTACACAGATCTCTTTGCTCACCCACACTACCAAGAATCTTCCCATTATCCCAGTACTCTACATTCTTGTTGCTCTTTCAAAGTGAATCACCTTACTTTTCCACATTAAACTCCATTTCCCACCTGAGCCCAGCTCTGCAGCTTACCTATGTCACTCTAACCTGCAACATCCTTCAGCACTATCCACAACTTTATTGACCTGAGGGTCACCCAGAAGTATACTAACCAATCCTTTTACACCCTCATCCATGTCATTTATAAAAATGAAAAACAGCAGTGGACCCAAAACAGATCCTTGCGGTACCCCACTAGTAACTGAACTCCAGGATAAACATTTCCTATCAACCATCACCCTCTGTCTTCTTTCAGTTAGCCAATTTCTGATCCAAACCACTAAATCACCCTCAATCCCATGCCTCTATTTTGTGCAATAGCCTACTATGGGGAATCTTACTAAAATCCATATGCACCACATCAACTGCTTTATCCTCAGCCATTTGGTCACCATCTCAAAGAACTCAGCAAGGTTTGCGAGGCACGGCCTACTCTTCACAAAACAGTGTTGCCTATCCCTAATCAACATTCCTTTCTAGATGATTATAAATCCTCTAACCTTTTCCAACACTTTACCCACAACCAAAGTAAGACTCACTGGTCTATAATTACTAGGGTTGTCTCTACTCCCCTTCTTGAACAAGGGAGCAACATTTACTATCCTCCAAACTTCTGGCACTATATTGTCACTGTCTACAGGAATAAATATCAAAGCTAAAGGCTCAGCAATCTCCTCACTGGTTTCCTAGAGAATCCTGGGATAAATCCCACCTAGTCCAGGGGATTTGCCTATTTTCACATTTTCCAGAATTGCTAATGCCTCCTCCTTGCAGAGGTCAATCCCATTTAGTCTAACCACCTTTATCTCAGTATTCTCCTCACCAACATAATCTTTTTCCCAGTGAGAGTACCGTCAAAAAGTTTATTTAGCGCTTCCCCTATCTCATCTGACTCCACACAAAACTTCCCACTACTATGCTTGATTAGCCCTAATCATTCTTTTATTCCTGACACCTATAGAAAGCCTTAGGGTTTTTCTTGATCCTATCTGCCAACGACTTCTCATGTCCCCTTGTGGCTCTTAGCGCTCTTTAGGTCCTTCCTGGCTAACTTTTAACACGCAAGCACCTCAACCGAGCCTTTCATCTCATCTAACGTAAGCCTCCTTCTTCCTCTTGACAAGAGATTCAACTTCTCTAGTAAACCACAGCTCCCTCGCTCGACCACTTCCTCCCAGCCTATCAGGTACATACTTATCAAGGAGGCACAGTAACTGTTCCTCAAATAAGCTCTACATTTCAATCATGCCCATCCGCTGCAGTTTCCTTCCTCATCCTATGCATCCCAAATCTTGCCTAATTGCCTTTCCCCCCTAGTAATAACTTTTGTCCTGCAGTATGTACCTATCCTTTCCAGCACTAAAGTAAACATAACAGAATTGTGGTCACTGTCAAAGTGATCACCTCCCTCCAAATCTAACACCTGGCCAGGTTCATTGCTCAGTACCAAATACAAACATGGTCTTGACCCTTTTTGGTACATCTACATACTGCGTCAGGAAACCATCCTGCCCACATTGGACAAAAACCTGACCCATCTAAATTAGTGGCTCATGGGTCTAGGGGTATGGTTCTTGCTTTGGGAATTCTACACTGAAGATATGGGAGAGGCCCTGGGTTCAAATACAAGACGAACCCTTATTTCTTGGGGTGGTATAGTGGCTCAGCGGTTAGCACAGCTGCCTCAGTGCCAGGGACCTGGGTTCAATTCCCACCTCGGGCAACTGTGCCAAGTTTGCATATTCTCCCCGTGTCGGCATGTTTTCCCTCCAGATGCTCTGGTTTCCTCCCAAAATCAATCAAAAACATGTGCAGGTCAGGTGAATTGGCCATACTAGATTGTCCATAACAATATGTGCATTAGTCAGGGGTAAATATAGAGTAGGGGAATGCGTATGGATGCATTACTCTTTAAAGGGAGGGTATGGACTTTTGGAGCCGAAGGGCCTGTTTCCATACTGTTGCAAGTGGGCATCAGAGCCACCCCGCATTTGCCACGGGATTATGCCTACATCGGTAAAACTATAGGAATTCATTTTGTGTTTTAAACGGCAGCCGCAGCTTAAACCCACAGAACTCAGCAGTTGCCGGTCCGCCCACATGACCGGGAGATGGGAGCCAGAGGACAGATCAAATCCATACTAGGCCAGACACTAACCATGACTCATAGACCGAAACTCCGGAGCTAATTAATATGGAAACCCATCTCCTAATCAAATCAAGAGACTGACTGAAACACACCCATATTCATCAATACAGAACCATCCTGACACAAAGGACAGACATCCACCAGACAGGAACGAACAGACTAATACACACCAGCACCCCAAGGGAACAAAGGGGGGTGCTAGCCCCCAGCCCTCACAGAGAGAGACAAGCAGATAAACCTCTCTTCATAAGATAAGCCCTCCAGTCCAGGCAGCATCCTGGTAAACCTGCTCTGAACCCTATCCAAAGCATCCATCTTTCCTATAATCGGGCGACCAGAACTGGACACAGTATTCCAAGTGCGGTCTAACCAAAGAAAGCATTTGTCCTTGCAAGTGGGCATCAGAGCCGCCCCGCATTTGCCACGGGACTATGCCAACATCGGTAAAACTATAGGAATTCATTTTGTGTTTTAAACGGCAGCCGCAGCTTAAACCCACAGAACTCAGCAGCTGCCGGTCCGCCCACGTGACCGGGAGATGGGAGCCAGAGGACAGATCAAATCCACACTAGGCCAGACACTAACCATGACTCATAGACCGAAACTCCGGAGCTAATTAATATGGAAACCCATCTCCTAATCAAATCAAGAGACTGACTGAAACACACCCATATTCATCAATACAGGACCATCCTGACACAAAGGACAGGCATCCACCAGACAGGAACCAACAGACTAATACACACCAGCACCCCAAGGGAACAAAGGGGGGTGCTAGCCCCCAGCCCTCCCAGAGAGAGAGACAAGCAGATCGTACCCGGACCCGTTTACATAATCCAATTAGCACCCTATTGTGTGTACCCTGCAACTCTCCTGGGACAGCAGGAAACCCACCATTTGCACCTACTCCAGTGATGATGGGGAACTATCATCCCATTCATATTCAAAATCCTCACATCCTGACAAAGAAAGGTATATAATGTGCAGCAGCACACGGGAACAGCAGAACAGCCGAGATTCGGACCTCGGTTGGTCTCCGCCGGTGTTACTGTATCAATAAACGTTACCGATTGTTGGCCGCCCCGAGTTGTGCAGGGCGCAGCCCGCGACCCCAATGGGGTGTGGCGGCACGGCGGCAGGGACGTGGCCCCCACCGCCATCAGAACGACCTTGATACAACTACACCACGAGCCAGACCACGCGGGCCACGACGGAATGCTTGCTAGGCTCCAGACCGACTGGTGGTGGCCCGGCCTCGGCCGCGACTTGGCCAAACACTGCCGATGCGTTGTCTGCGCCCAGCACAACCCGGGGCGGACCCTCCCCATTCCCCTGGCGCCCAAGGGGCCCTGGGAGAACCTCCAGGTTGATTTCACAGGCCCCCTACCCTCCAGCCGTGGCAAGTAGTATTGCCTGGTGATTAGATTAGATTACTCAGTGTGGAAACAGGCCCTTCGGCCCAACAAGTCCACACCGACCCGCCGAAGTGCAACCCACCTATACCCCTACATTTACCCCTTACCTAACACTATGGGCAATTTAGTATGGCCAATTCACCTGGCCTGCATATCTTTGGACTGTGGGAGGAAACCGGAGCACCCGGAGGAAACCCACACAGACACGGGGAGAATGTGCAAACTCCACACAGTCAGTCGCCTGAGGCAGCAGTGCTAACCACTGGGCCACTGTGCCGCCCACTAATGATCGTTGACCATTTCACGCGCTGGGTAGAAGCCTTCCCTACACGGGACTGTACATCCGCCACCGTGGCCAGAGTGCTGGCCTTCGACATCTTCCCGCACTGGGGGGTCCCCCTCCAGATTGACTCGGACCAGGGCACGCACTTCACCAGACACGCAATGAAACTGGCCTGCCACCTCCTAGGCATCAGACAGTGCTTCCACGTCCCGTTCCATCCCCAGGGCTCCGGGATGGTTGGGCGCATGAACCGGACCCTCAAAGCGGCGATCGCCGAAACAGGACAGGGCTGGGTGGACGTTCTGCCCTGCATACTGGTGCGCTTAAGGGCCACGCCAGGCCACTCCACTGGCCTCACTCCCTTCGAGCTCATGACAGGGAGGGCCATGCGAGAACGTCATGATCGGTGGGGGTGGGGGTGGGGGGGGGGGAAAAGGGAAGACAGGCAGCTGGACGCGCAGCTGCAGGCCCTTAGACAAACTGCGGGCAACCAGCAGGACATTAGGGACCAGACAAAACTGCAGCCGCATCTGTCCCCAACGCTGGGAAGGGGTGGGGCGGGCAAAGTCCTGGTCAGGGCTGCCCCTGACCGGCCCGGCTTCGACCCCCGGTGGCTGGGACCGCACGAAATCATCCTCACCAGCGACACGTGCACCTGTGTCGACATGAAAGGAAAGGGCAGATGGAAACACTGGTCCCAGCTTAAAGCCTCCCCTTAAGCCCCGATCGGACAGACCCCCCCTCCCCCCTTTGACTTGACTCTAACCGCCTCCTTTTTCTCCTTCCAGCGCGACGGGCGGACCGGTCCGGGGGGGGGCCTGCTCCTACGCACACTAACCCTACACCCTTGGTAAGGGTGCCTCTCTCCCTCTCTTCCCACAGATCATGCTTCACCGGTGCCCCGCTCTCCTCCCTGCTCTCCTCTTCATCCTACGACTGATGCCTTCTTTCCCCGAGATACATGACAACTTCTACAGCCACGGTGTTGCCTTCAACGCGTCCTACGCCATCTGTATTCCTGCAAGGGATTAGCCCGATGTGATCGACGCGTTCTACAATCCCTGGCTGGAGGTCCTCCCGGGCGTACAGACACTCTGTTTATTCTGCACATCGGAGCGCGACCCGCGGCCGACCTGCCTCCGGCGTGCTGAGGCGATGGACTTGGGGGGTTGCATGTTCGGGACAATGTGTGCCATTCCAGAGGACCTCGCCTCTGCCCCGGCCTTTGATGCTTTTACTTTACGGGATCTGTCTGTTTGCGGGTATTATGAGCCCACCAATGCCGCAGTAATCTCCTTGTATTTGTGCTTTCCACCCGCCCCAACCACACCACCCCCGACCACGGCTCCCGAGATATTGCCGTGCCCCTCTCTGGGACCGGGGCCCGCGGGGGGACTGGTATTGTGGGATGAGGGAGAGGCCCTTTATGACAACGTCCGACACAAGGTCGTACCTGTGATGGTTAATATATCGGGCATCTCGGGTACCGGACTATCGCACAGCACAGGTACGCAACCTATACGCCATAATAGGGAAGGAGGTTATTGAGAGGGCCATAGACGCCATGGGGGCAACCCACTACCGGACCGACATACATAACACGCACACAACGACACAGACAGGACATAGTCAACAATGCTCTCACAGGACTCAACACGGGGACATCCGTAGTAAACTCCCTAGACATCCAGGGCCTTAACGAAAAGATCGAGCAACTAAAAGGGGTAATGAGGGACCTGCTACAAAGGTCTCTCACAGATCAGGCGCGCCTGGGGGAAGAGGGAGCATACATCCAGCTCGACAGCATTGCAGTCCTGGAAACTCACGCCCACACCATTAACCACCTTAGACCGGGAAAGGGAAAACACAGCCCATATCCACGAGGGACAGCTGTGCCATGCGTATGGCCTGTGGATGGTAGCCCAGATCCGGCGTAATCTTGACCAGGTCCAAAGTGGGGAGGTGCCCGACTGGATCGACAGCTCCAAACTGGCCTCACTCGCGAGGCGCTCCAGGCCACTCGACAGCCGGACTCTGAAGGGTATGACCAGAGTATACCCAGTGGTTCCCGAATGTGAGGTCAGTGAGGCGACAGGAGTCGGTATTGTCCTCCTGATCCCCGTGGTCACCCCAGGGTCTGGGCCATTTCCCCTGTTTCACATTGAGAACATCGGAGTCATACGGGAAAACGGTTCCCTCAAATATCGTTTAGCTCACCACACAGCCATATTTCGAAACGGCGCTGTGTACGGGGTGCCACTTACAGGCTGCAAGCGGCGGGGGGCAATTACCATCTGCCCTCACCCCTTACGAAGGAGTGAAACAGTGGAATGCGGGTTCAACCGGACACAGGGCTGCACCCTGGAAATTGAACCCACGGGCCCCCACTTCACTAGGGCGGGGTATGGTGGAAGGGGACAGTATTGTGTTTCCATTCTTGAAACCTCATTTTGGTCTAACGGACTGCAGTGCCCGATTCCCCAGCACGAGTTCTGCTTCACCCCCAGGCGCCCAGTCATGATTGGGCAAGCTCACATCTCAGAGGTCCGATAACAGAACCCCGAGTCCATACAAACTACCGACAAATTCAGGGACACCCTCAGGGAATATCAGGAGCCCGAACAAGCCCCCATCCCACATTTGGCCGAGGTCTTACAGGAGCTTAGGACCTGGGTAGGACACTCAGCGAAACTGTACCACCAGTTGCAATCACATATAAAGGACCTAGAGGAAGACACAGAGACAGCTCTGCAATCCCAGGGGTGGGCGCAGAGGGTGTGGGATTGGGACCTAAACGTAAACATCCATCCCTGGATCCGAATCATCACACACACCATTGTAGGCATACAGTTACTGCTGGCTCTGGCCTGGCTCCTGATGGCGTGTCACTCATGCTGTCAGCACAAGAAACGAACGGCCAGGAAGACCATGCTCCACGTCATCGACTCCTGGCGGGCGATCAGGCACCGTGAGCTCACAGGGCTCGAGTTAATGTGACCTTCTCCCGGAACTATCCAAAGGCCCCATGACAGCCGGTGGAATGTACCGGGCGAGGAACCGACTTTCAAGGTATCGGCATCGGGGGTGTGGACATGTCCAACCCCTTGCCGAAAGGGGGGACTGCAAGTGGGCATCAGAGCCACCCTGCATTTGCCACAGGACTATGCCTACATCGGTAAAACTATAGGAATTCATTTTGTGTTTTAAAAACAGCAGCCGCAGCTTAAACCCACAGAACTCAGCAGCTGCCGGTCCGCCCACGTGACCGGGAGATGGGAGCCAGAGGACAGATCAAATCCACACTAGGCCAGACACTAACCATGACTCATAGACCGAAACTCCGGAGCTAATCAATATAGAAACCCATCTCTTAATCAAATCAAGAGACTGACTGAAACACACCCATATTCATCAATACAGAACCATCCTGATACAAAGGACCATCCACCAGACAGGAACGAACAGACTAATACACACCAGCACCCCAAGGGAACAAAGGGGGGTGCTAGCCCCAGCCCTCACAGAGAGAGACAAGCAGATCGAGATTCGGACCTCGGTTGGTCTCCGCCGGTGTTACTGTATCAATAAACGTTACCGATTGTTGTACCGCACTCTGGGCTAGGACTGATATCATTTCATCCGCGCTAACACTGTAGGGAATCTAATCTACTTGAACTATGGTATTTCCAGTCAATATTTGGAAAGTTCAAGTCCCCTATAGCTACTGTTACTCTCCCTCCTATAGAGAGAATATCCTTTCGGATATTCTAAGATATCCTTTCCTCTACATGTCTGGAGCTGTTCGGAGGCCGATGGAAAACCCCCAGCAGGGTGACCTCTCCTTTCCTGTTTCTAACCTCAGCCCATACTCTCTCAGTAGATGAGTTCTCCTTTCTGCCACTGTAATACTGTCCTTAACTAATGTACCAGGTGAAGAGGATTACTTCCCAGAGTAAATAATGTTTGAAACACCCTGTCTTTCAGGGCAGAGTGAAAATAATGGAGAATTGACAGCTCTTGAAGAGTTGATCATCAGGAAGCATTAGCTTTTACAATCAGCCCAGACTTCCCTGCTTTGGAGAAGGTGCAGAAGGGGTTTCCCAGGATGCTGCCTGGATGAGAGGGCGTGAGCTATAAGGAAAAGTTAGAAAAACTAGGGTTGTTTTCTCTGGAGTGCAGAGGCTGAGGGGAGACTTGATAGAAGTCTATAAAATTATGAGACAGGGTTAACAGTCAGAATCTTTATCCCCCCAGAGTCAAAATGGCAAATACCAGGATGGGGGGCAAATTTATGGTAAATGGGAGAAGTTTAAAGGGAGAGGGGGGCAAGTTTTGATACAGAGTGGTAGATTTCTGGAGCATGCTGCAGGCAGATATGAGGGGAGTATTAGGGGGCTTTTAGAGAAGCACATGAATATGCAAGGAATGGAAGGATATGGATCAAAGACAGGTAGAACGAATTAGTTTAACTTGGCGTCACATTTGGCACAACACTATGGACAAAGGGGCTTGTTCTTGTGCTGTACTTTTCTATGTATTCCATATGCCCCACTATGCCAGCCTGTCCAAAGTCCTTTTGCAACCTCAGTGCTTCCCCAACACTTCCTGTCCCTCCACCTCTCTGTCTCATCTGCAAACATAGCAACAATGCCCTCAGTTCCTTCATCCAGATCATTAATGTATAATGTGAATAACGGTGGTCCTAACAATGACCCCTGTGGAACTCTCCTAGTCATGGGCTGCCATCCTGAAAAATGCACCTTTCTCCCTACTCTGCACCTTCTGCCAGTCATCCAATCCTCTATCAACATTAGTATCTTGCCCCTAACACTCTGGGCTCTTACTTTGCAGCCTCCTGTGCAGCAACAGTTAAAGGCCCTCTGGAAATCCAAATGGCTCATGCCCACCAGCTCTTCTTTCTCTCATTTTTCGTTACCTCCGAATTCTAAGGGGAGGTCACACCTGACAAACCTGTTGACAGAGTCATACTGATTCAGCCCCATTTTATTCTGCACTTCCAACTGCTTCAAAATCTCCTTAATAA